>NC_031774.1:4858166-5031355 GCF_001522545.3 Parus major | reverse complement strand
GGCGCGCACGCAGCCGCGGGCACACGCACAGACAGAGATACAGACCCACAGACACACGGAGATACACATCCATGGATACACAGAGATACGAACGGCCCGCGGCCTGCCCGGACACACCGCCGAGCTCGGCTGCCCGCCCCGGTGCCCCCGAGACAGCCCCGAGGGCTCTGCGGCTCGGTGCCGCCAGCCGCGGGCGGCACGCTCCGTGACCAGGAACGTCTCTCGTTGCAGGACGAAGAGCGGGAGCGCCTGAATGCAGCGTTCGCTTCGACTGTGAAGCTGATGAGAGGAGTCTCAAAGGAATGCCAGGTGAGGGGTCACCCCCGGGCCCGTCCAAAGGGGAATGGTCGTGATGTGCTCGGTACAGATTTTAGCAGAAGGTTTCTCCATTTGTCGGTGGAAGGGCAGTATGGTTAGAGGGACAGAAATGTCAGGTGACATCACAAAATACATTGTGTCACAAGGTATGGAATGTTTCCAGTGCTCCAAAGTATCTCTGCTGGGAAGGGGCCCGAACACATGGTAACCTTTTGTTGTCCTCAGGGGAACGTGAGCCACTCCTGCTGGCTGCTGTCCTGTTCCAGGTGGTGGAAGTAAGGGAGAGTTTGAATCTTGACTGAAGAGATGCTTTGTGTCCCGAGTTTGTTTTGAATTTAAACCCTTCTCCCCCCCAGCAGTGTTGCTGGTGTGATTTAACCCCACCAGCAACTGAGTACCATACAGCTCACTGCCTTCGTGCCCACCTCCCCTGGCCTCCCCAAGGATGGGGAGGAGAGTCTGGAGAAAATAAAACTCGTGGGTTTTATTCGAGACAAGAACAGTTTATTAATTGAAACAAAGTAAAATAAGACAATACCTATGATAATAACAGTAATAATTGTGGTGGAAAAGGGAGAGAGAAATAAAACCCAAGAAGAACAAGTAATGCACGCTACAGTTGCTCACCACCCACTGACCAGTGCCCAGCCAGTCCCCAAACAGCACTCAGCCCCTCAGACAACTCTTCCTGTTTATATCCATGACATTCTATGGTATGGAATTTCCTTCTGGCTAGTTTGGGTCAGTTGTCACAGCCCTGCTCACTCACAGCTTTTTGTGCACCTCCCCACTGGCAGAGCATGAGAAAAGTCCTTGACTTAGAGTGAGCACTACTCCACAATAACCAAAACATCAGTTTGTTATCAACACTATACTCGTACTAAATCCAAAACACAGCACCATGCCAGTTACTAGGAGGAAAACTTCCTCCCAGACAAACCAGGTCAAACTGGATTTGGGAAGTTGCTACTGGGTAAGGAGAATGGGTTCAGTTCTTTGTTTGGGATGAGCAGAAATGGAGAGGTTCAGTGCCCAGATGCACAGGTCACTGTTCTCGTGCTGGCTCTGGCAGGTGTCACTGCTCTGCTGCTCAGACTGCGAGCCAGCCTCTGCCAGCCCATCCTTGTGAGCACAGCCCTGCAGCCCAGCTACTGCACTGATGTCTGAGGATTCCATAGCAGTTTGTGCCCCTCGGGATTGTTATCCTAACACAGCAGGGAGCTCACTGCCTGCAGGGCTAATACAGAGCCTAAGTCTGCAATTAAATTAGAGAAAACAGTACTTCAGCACACCAAGCGATTAGCTCCTAAGCAACTCCTTTGTAATTTCAAAGTAACCAGTTAATCCTAAAACAACTGGGGCAGAATAGAGTTTTACACAAGATGAAACAAAGGAGACTCATCCTTATCAGTGACTTGGCAGTGCTAAGTTTACAGTTGGGCTCTGATCTAAGGGTATTTTCCAACCTAAATTATTCTTTGGGTCTATCTTGTGCCCTGTTAAGAGTATTAAAGTTGGAACAAGCAGTTGATGACTTCCACATTTATGCATCAGCCAGGACAGTACTGCTTCAGTCATTTCTGTAGAGAAGAGTCATAAAAGGGGGAACTGTCAGACCCATAAGTTCATGGGTAAAGTTTACAAAGTTCAAATAAAAATCCACAGCTGGACACAACAATTTAGGCACTTGAATGCAAATAATTAAACTTGTCGTTTAAGATGAGATGTTTGGGGCTACTAAGGCATCAAAATTTACCCATTACTCACCAAAGGTTGGATTTCATTTCTTTGCTCTGTGCTATCATGTAAAAGAGATGCTCTGTGAAGCATTATGCATCAGGTCAGAGCATTTGATATATTTTGTAGCTTCACAAAAACTGCAATAAGAGCAACCAGATCTGTTGATTTGTGCATAAGCTCAAGGAATAAAGCACAGCAGCAGATTTGGAAATAAGAATTGCTATTTGCCTTATTTTTGTTACATTTAGTCTTGACAGGGACAAGAAAAACATCAGTAAAATAAGAGATATTTTGGATATTTTTGGTCCTTGTGATTAAAAAGGTAACCTTGTGAGGAGTTCTGTGGTGACAACAGATGGCAGCAGAACTGTACTCAAGAGTTGAATTTGCAGTGAGGAGGATGCCAGTATGTCTGCAGTAGGACCAGAAGAAGGCTGCTGTGTGCTTAAATACACTTCCCAAATCTGCTGTGAAAACCAGCCTTGAAGACACTTCAGCTTCTTTACTGAATCATTTTCAGTATTAACATATTCTGCTTTTAGAGCACTGCTGCTGTACACGCCCTGCAGAACCCATCTTCACTGCACCTGCCTTGCATACATATCATCCTAAGGACTCATACACAATGCCTTCTTCCACCAGAGCTTCTCTTGATCTGCCTGGTCAGGCAGGCATTTCCAGAGTATTCCTTCTGACATTTTCACTAATTCAGTTCTAAGGTGTCAGAGTCCCTGCCCTACATATTGTGTCAGGAAACAGGCAGCACAAATCAGGCCTGTCTGATAGAGTCCTGTACCAGAAGGCAGGTGGCCTCTGGAGATACAGGCACTGTTTTCACCCTCACAGAGAACAAACCAGCCAACTCATACACAGCCTCAGTATCTGTGTAGTTCTAATTTCAGTTGTCAATCTGCAGCAGCTGCAAGTGTGGTTTGATACCTCCCACGTGATATTTTTCGGTTTCTTTCTGTCCAGAAGTACTATGGTGCTGTGGCAGCCAACAAGTGCAAAGAGAATGAAATCAAACACTTCTGCAAATACCATGGCAAGTCAGCAGAAAGAAAGACAGACTCCACAGAAGAAGAGGTAAGTAGGAACTTCTGGTTTTGATGAAAGGTTATTCCTCTCCCTTGCTGTGGGGCACAGGTTATCCCCCTGATGTCTGTGACACTCACACTCATGTATGTAGGTTGACCTTATGGACATAAAAACACCTGGACTGATCCAAACCTGTGCTGGGTTGGGGGAAGGCAGAGTCACTTCTTGTGGTACCAATCAGTGACCTATCCATCCTTTTGTGGAGGGGAAAATTTCATGCACCTAAAGCATCCCCTCTCTTGGCCTGGATTTGCCTTGTGTGCTGGATCATTAGAAAATAATTATATTTTTCTTTCCAGAGGACTGAAGGTTCCGTAGAACCCCGCCAAGCTCAAACTTGCTGTCAAAGAGTAAGTGTTCAGAATACTTTGGTTTTAAGTGGAAGCATTTACTAGCATTTCTTTTATCATTTTGAATCAAGCTGGTTAAAAATTGTGTCAGATCTGGAGACCTTGATGGCACAGAAGATTAACCAACAGTGCATTCACAATCATAATATGTGCATAGGCAGTCAAATGTGCATACAGAGACTTGCACAGTTAGTTAGGGACCAGATTGTGGCATTCTTGCACTTGGCCCTCCCACAGGCTCTCTGAAGACTCCTGTTCCTCAAGGAGAAGAAAACTGTTTATTTTTCAAAGCCTAACACCTCAGCAAATCAACTTCAGGAACTTCTAAGCCACAAAAGATGAGAAACACTGAATCTGTACCACAGTATAAATTAGTGAGAGCACCCTTGATATAGGGAATGGGAATTCCCAGGTTTATGTTCAGAACTGTCTAGGTTGGTAAATTTCAGTTTTATAGGACATAAATTACAGCACAGTGATTACTTACACTGATCAAAACATTAGCTGAAATACTTTGAGTATGGCATTTGCTAATTTTTGTACTGACAAAAATATTTTGAAGTTTTGTTTGCACTGTCTTCTATATATTTAGAAAAATCTTAGTACATTTATACAGCAGCTGAAATATAAATTTTTTACCCAAACACAATATTTTTTTTTATCTTAAAGCCCAGAAGACCTTCCAAAGACTTCTACATTGAAGTTTCTCCTGGTGTCTATTCTGTCACAGCAATCTCAGAAGACATGGTGGAACAAACCCACGTAGTAGATGTCAATGCAGGACAAAGTATTGATTTAACTTTTGTTCTGTGATATTTGTTGTCTCCTGGCAATAGCAGGAATAAAACACGAGGCTCATTTTAATGCATGTAATGAACTGTAAATATCTTTTTCTTGTTAGCACTTCAATAGTAGCTTCCTCTTTGGGACTCCATTTTTATGGCCTGTATATTTGTTTTCTACTTAATGCAATTATATGCAGCCCACTTTGTACATTGATTTTTATAAATATTTGTACATTGTGTGCCTTTTAAATCTAATTATGTGACTGTAATTCCAGATTCTTCTGCTCTAAACAATTAAAGAGACAATCAGTGAAATAAAATACGTGATCAAGCCTTTGTGATGACAGCTTCTTTTGTATTATCCTCAGAGAGAACCCCCATGTCACAGTGTTGACCAGAGAAAGAATGACCCATGTGGTATGAATATGGGTGCACATTAGCTTCTGCAGGCTAGCACTGATTTTAGAGAAGCTGGCTCACCAGCCACCCTCCTATCTGTACTTTTGCTAGTCTGCTAAAGTGAAATACAAATGAAATTCACTACCTAGAACCTCAACTCAGAAATGTGCTGAAACATGTGTCAGGTGTTCAGTCTAGGCACGTGAGTTATTGATTCAAGTTCTGTCTCTTTGCAGGCTTTGCAGACCATGCTAAACCCCTTTTCTGATGGCTTTGGGGTACCCTAAATTATCCAATTTACTGCTGAGCAACTGCACACTGCAGCTTGGGGCCAAGTTCATATGCTTTAAACATGAGCTAACACTAACAGAACTCCCTGGGTGCTTAACTTTCCCAAAGGACCAGATTCCATGCTTAGAATTAGTGATGTAATCTACATCGATCTGTCATCTTTTTGTAGCTGATAGTACTAAGGTTTCAGTTCATTTTCATCAGAAATAAGAATCAGTGGCTTGAATGCTAATCATTTTGTTGTTTGTATCTACAGTAGCAGGTCCTTTAGCCTCTGGCTACTTTTGCTTGTGCTTTAATCCTGAAAAAAATTCTTTCAGCTGCCAGCTTGTATTGTTTCTCTGTTCCTCCTGGCTTTCTACAAACAGAAACTGCTTTGCTGAATTTTTGTGCCTCACTCCAGAGAGCTGTAGACAAGTGGGGGGCCTCTTGCTTTATTGGTCTCTTGCTGTGCATCTGTTCAGGTTTTAGTGCTCATACTAGTTCATCTGATCTCTCCAGAATTGTAAAGCCAATTCCAAATAATTAGGAATTTATAGTAGCACTTTGGAATAAAGAATGAGGATGCTTAAGTTTGATGTCAGTGGAAGAAGAGTTTCTCACTTATTAAAATTATATAGTCATCCATTAAGATATTCTACTGAAACAGTACCTAAATCAGAACTTGGTTGATTTAAAAGATATAACACTGATATAGTAGAAGCAGTTTACCTGAAATTTCAGCCCCTGAACTTGATCAGTTGTACATGTACTGAATTCTGTCTGACCAGACAAAACTGACTCTCAGTTTTGTTGCAAGTGAGGTCTGACAGGGTCTGTAACATCAGGTTTGTCATCTCCAACACAAGTCACTTTACATTTATCATCTGATGCTGCTTTATATCTTTGTTTTTCTGATGCTGCAAAGCCTTCTTCCTGGAGGACAGAAAACAAATCCCTCAGAAGTCTGGTCTAAAAAAAGCATCAGTGTCTTTGTTAACTGCTGCTTTGCTGGCTGTACCTCTGCCTCACATAGCTTTTTTAGTCTATTTTCTGTGCTAGTACAGAAAACAGACTTTAAAACTTTACTGTTGAAACACACAATTTCACAAAACAAAAGGATTTTCAGAAGCTGTTAGGGCTTGATTAAAAACTTTCCTACTTCAGAAGTCAGGAGGATTTTGTTGACTGCAGTGAGGGGACATCAGCCCCACAGAGAGTACCTCTGGGAAGCCTGTCCTCTAACTCCACTTGTTTGCTGCAAGCCAATTCTGATGCAGCCTGTATCATGTGATAAAACTGCTTCAGCTATCTCAGAGTAGCAATGGATCTTCTGGGTTTAAAATCACCAAGGGCTATTTTACAGGAATGAAATTCTGTCATTATGCCCTGTATTACCACGTTGCATCCACTTCTGTGATTCATGCTGCTGCTTTGGGGCTTCAATGAAACAATTCTGTTTTCTTATTAGTTTTACCAAAAGGCAACTCATGTCACTTCAGTGCACAGCTCTGACACTGCTGACACAGAGAATGCCTGCCTGGAGCTCCATAGTGGCCTGAAAAATGCTAGGAAATCAATTACAAAGGTGTGTAGTTATGTAACTATGATTATTTTAGCAATAAAGTAGAACAGAAATAGAAAGTAGAAACCATACAGTTGAAAAGCTGGCATCTGCTTAAAATGAATGAGTACAATTGTGAGAATACAAGATGTATTCCTATATTCTCCATTCACTGAGACATGTTATTAATGGATTCATCTCTAAACATGCAAGTTTAGAACATTTCAAGTTTTACTTTGAAGTCAGCTCACAGTAGCAAGAGCATGAAGGTACAGAGAAGCTAATATTTGATTTCACATATATAATTTACTAATTGTACCCTGATGCTCTTGTGCAGAGCACTGTTTCTGTTGATCCTGACATTCTCTTTCATCTTCCCCTTCTTCCTGTAAGTTGTTTTCCTCCTCATTTCTGTGTTTGCTTCTTTTAGCATTCATGTTCTGAATTTTTTTTTTTCAAGTATGAGAAAAACCAGGCCTACAAACCAGGGTAGTGGTGGTTTTCCTAGCTGTGACACAGTTTACTTACTCTGTATCCCCCAGCTTCACAGTAGGAATCTGCTGTTTAAACTGTCTGCCTCTAGTGAAGAAGGGAAGAAACTCAGCAAAGACTCTTTACTAAAGAGTCTGTTTTTATCTCTCAGAGGTAGAGATTGTGACTATTGCAGTTTGATTGGCAGAGCACAGGACTTTTCCATGGATTTAACATAGGGCTTCACAAATGTCAGTGGGCATTTGGCAGGTTTCTGAACTGAAATCTGAATTATTGAATGCTCACATGGCTACTGACAATTGCTTCCAATTTACCAAGTAGCTTCAGCCCTTCCTTAAGGCTTAGGGATTTTTGGTTTCATTAGTGGAGAACTTTCCTACCTGTCACAAAACTGGTGGATGGCCTTAGGAAGCAGTTAATTCACAAACAATGTTGTTTTCTTGCCAGGTTCCAAACAGTTTACAAGAAAATTTTTTCACTCATACAAGCCTCCTGCTTACATAACTGCAGTATTAATACAGATTACCTTACCCTCAATGATGCCTTGAAATCTTGGTCTCTTAGGATTTCTTTCAGTGTGGGTTGCCCTCTGGGGGTCTGCTCAATGCTTTCAAACATTGCACTCTGCTGAGCTGGGGCCACACTGGATGTGCCCCCGGGGGACACGGCTTTGGATTCCAGCTGGCCCTTTGTACATGTGCTGCTACAACTTCCAGGTCCTGGGAAGGAGCAAAATTGTATCTAAGAGTGAAACCAGAACTGAAATGGAGACACATTCATTTCAGAAGAGAGAAAAATGCACTTTAAGCCTAAAAGGAATATTTTTGGATTATTCTGAATGGGAGCTGTGCAGGTTAATGAAGATGTTAGCATCATAAAAGGCATAGGAAAATGACAGGAAGCAGAGAGGGGTATCTGTGCTTCCAAATTAAATTAATTGTTCTGGTAGTTTTCCACGGCAGGAATTGCCAAAGGAGGAGGCAGATGAGGCAGCAGAAACATTGGGGAGAAGAAGAATTGGATCAGTCTGATATGCAAATTCACAGTATTAATTCAAATAACCTGCAGGCAAAGTGACTGCCCTGCCCAGAAGACTTTTTTGTTCCCTCTGACAACTGCTTCCCTGTGGGGTTGTTTGAAGGTACCTGAATTACTGGAACGGGACTTTTGGCGGCTTCTTTTCCAGTACTTCCCCTCAGGTCTTGCAGAATCCCTTAGCCTGGGCTTTTCAAGACAGCTGGAGCCTGGGTTAACAGCACTGTCCCCCACAGTACTCTTAGTGAGGGATGGCTTCAGATCCCACTCTGAATCAGAAAAGGGAGAAGATGTTGCCACATCTTGTTTTGTGCCTTTCAGTTCTAGAAGGCCTGGAGAGAGCTCTCTGCTGGACTCTGCCTCTTCAGCTTTGTCCTGAAAGACCAGAGACCTGGAGGGAAGAGGCCACCAGGCACCAGCACAGGGATGGCAGCAGCAGATGCTCCTTACCCAGGCTGATGAACAGCAGATCCCACCAGCACAGCGCTGGTGGAAATGTGGCCAGCAGGGAGAGCAGAGCAAGCAGTGCTTGGCAAGGCTACATACAGCACAAGCAGGAATCAGGGCTGGCTTAGGACTGCAGGGAAAAATACAAGAGTTAGTGTCCTGGCTTGGTCTGGGCTTCACCCTGCTGGTGAAGGGCATGTGGATCATCTCCACAATCCTCTCCCACAGGCTAGGAGGGATCCACAGAGCCACACCACAGGGGAGTTTCACTTGCTTGTCATTCCAGAACTGGACAACAATTTCTTCATCTTCTGAGGCTGTTAAGAGAAAAAGCAAGCAGCCTTAAGCAGCTGGCCTGCCTGGGCAGTGCACACTAGCAGATCAGGCTCTGCAGCTTTATACATTTTCTACTCCTGTCAAGAGGCAGGATCAACTCTTGCCCCTCTCTAACACCTCACCACAGGGTCACAGAGGTGAGTGGGCAGCCTGGGCACCATCACTAAAACAACAGGCCTGGAAGCATCTTTCCTCCCAGTCTGTCATCAGATGAACAAGAAAACGATGACAGTAATTTTTGTTGTTGCTGCCAAAGTTAGCAGTGGTGCTCTGAGAATAGTATTTTTTAAGTCAGTGGAGCTTGACTGTCAGACACAGGAAAAATGAATGAGCTGTTGAAATCTCCTACGTCTGGGTGATAAAATCACCCCCAGATGTACCATTTGGTACAAATGTGAGCATTTAAGCTCTGATGAATGCTTCCTGGAAGCTGTCTCACTCGTATCTGTCATGAAAAGGCCACAGTCCTGCACATGGCAAACACAGCCTTGCCCCACGGACACAGATGACTTCATTTTTATGGGTCACAACTTCCTTAGGGTCACACTGGTGAGGTTACACACAGATATCCATCAGCTCCTGCAGGCTTGGAGCAGCACTAAGCTGTAGGCTGTGCTCTGTTATTTCTCTGGCAGCAGCACCCTGACAAGAGTTTATCCTGACAGCCTCCCTGGTGTGCCAGAGGAACAAGAGGAGGAAGAGAGCAGCTCTTTTCTTACCTCGTAAGGGATCCCTTGTCTCAATGCCCCTGAGGACAGTTCCTGGGCCGTACCTGGCCCTGTCTGGCTCCCAGGGTGCCAGCACTCTGTCTCCAGGGAGCAAGGAGTGCTTCATCCCATTCACATATTCCAGGATGTCATCCTGTGCTGTTTTTTGCACACTCACTGGATGCCTTCCATGTGACACAAGTGGTTTGGCAAACTCTACCAGGAACATGCCTCGTTCACCCTGTTACCAGGAAGGAAATAACAATTCCACTGAAGAACAGTTCATAATGTGCCAGGTAATGCAACTTTTGTTAGAAGACCATCCTGTGCCTATACGAGTAGGGCAAAACAAGCCTGAACAGCAGCTAGTGTGTGGTGTTACTTCAGCATTGAGACAGCCCAAAAAACCTCCATGAGGCTCGCCTGAAAGCAAAATGAGTGAAGCATATGTTCAGATTCACTGCTACTAGGATCTGGACTTCCTTTCCCAAGAGATAAAGCTACAGACAAGTGTATTTCACAAACCATGCTGTGTGTGCCAAGGAATGAGGGACACTGACACCATTCAGACCTGCTCTTCAGTCATGTCCAATTCCTTCCTTGTTACATACAACATGAGCTCTGCTTCTTGGGAGGGGATTGTTGGGAGTTTTTATTTTCTTTTATATTAAGGCCTGTCAAGAGACTTTCCATCAACAATGAGACATGGTACTTCCCTGTTCTTGAGAAAGAACAGGCTCTTTTTTGTGTTCAGTTTGAAGTGCCAACAAACCAATGAATTAAAGCTCTCACTAACCTTTCTGGAAAGACCCTGAGCCATTGGTCTGTGGCTGACTCAAGCTGGACGTGTGTACATAAAACACAAACGCTTTTCCTGTGCTGTTCATGGTTCTGTGTCTACACACAACAGCAGCCCCTACACTGCTGGCAGCAGCACTCGGGCTGGCTGAGCCTGGCTCAGTGCCCAGCACCAGCACAAGGCTGCTCAAGCACCTGCTGTCCTGGTGGTCTGTTCTCTCATCTCATCAGCTGAACCAGAAAGTGCTACACTGAACTCAGGTGGTGTGTGAGGACCCTATTACACATCCCCCCAACAACCACATATCACTCACCTCTATCTCCTCTTTTACTGTGCCATGGTAATAAAACCCATCTTGCTCTCCTCTAGCCAGCACAGGCATGTTGCTGTCTGTGCCTCCTGACTGTCCCAGTCTCTTCCATGCTGGGCCAGGGGAGGGGATGCAGTGGCTGATCCACGGGCACCTCCAAGAAAAGAAAATGGGTCAGCCCTGGAAGAAATAGATTCTGTAGGTCATGAAAAAAACCAACCTTGTAAGATTTAAGAACTGGAACACTCCACCTCATTCTGTAGCACTCCCACAGGCCAAATAGTGTAGGAAGAAACAGAAAACTTGCTTGTGCTGGGATAATTCCTTGATCTTGGGAAAAATACATCAGTGCCTGCTTTTACTCAGATTTCTTTGGGGCTGACAGGAAGTGAGCCAGGAGCATGATGGAATCCTGGGCCAGCATTACTTGCCCCAGCCCCTTTGCTGTTTACCTAGCAAGACAATGCAACCCTTGGGATCAGGAGAAAATATCCTGATCTGCAGCACAGAGCACGGCATAGGTGCACTCCAGAGTCCTGAGCTGGTGGCTCACACTGGAGCATTCAGGGAACAGCAAAGGACAGAAGTAAACAACAAAGCTGCTGCTTGATGACACGTTCTAGCTCAAAACTGGGAAAATAATCCCCTGTCACAAAGCATTAGAAACATTTCATGGAAGATGACTGTTAATGCAAGATGCTTTTATTTATCCCAAGAATATTAAAGAAATGTTTCTTTGATAGGAGGATTACTCAGGCTTTGCTCTTCATAATCGCCAAGGTAGCAAATAACTGCAGTTAATACATCTCAAAAACAGCCAGTGCAGGCGTGGGAAAGCTCAAATGATGTTCAAGCTGTTAATTATTAATCTGACACACCAGCCTGGTTTATCCTATTAGATATGGAAAAAAACAAACCGCAGACTTAAACAGGAACTTGATTTTACCTCTGGGGGGCGAGGGGCTCAGCAATCCAGGCAGGATACACAAGAAAAGAGCTCCTGCAGCAGGGGTTAACTGTGGATATGACAGTGGAACGTGAAAACTTGTTCAAAGCTGGCCTCACACTGCAATACCTGGGACCCCCAGGCAGGCACCCTTCCAAAGCAGCCATGCTTGGAAAAGCTGCTGCCTGCAGTCGTGATCTGTGAGAAGAAAAGAGGCAGTGTACTGGTATCTCTAACACAAGCAAGTATTGCCTCAAGAATCCAGTAATTTTGATTAACTGTTTGTTTTTGTTTAAAAACACTGAATTAAAAATATTCAGACTGGCATTTGGCCAGATGAGCCTACATCACTGACTTCAGTGATCTTCACTCACCCAAATCCTAACCTGGAAAAAGGGTAGAAACACCCAAGGAAACTCTAAATGCTGTGAAAATCCCCAGGAAAATAATAACTTTCATCTCCCTCCAATATTTGTTTCCTTCTGTAACACCCAGCTCTCTTTTTTTGTACCTACATTCTTCCTTTAAAGCTTTCTTGTACACAAACCCAGCCAAACCTTCCCTGTTTTACAAGTTGAGACAGAAATTAGAGCTGAAGTTGACAAGCTGAGTAAATGTGACAGGTTTTGAACTTGATGTTAGATTATATTTCCCTGTTATTTATTTATAGTGATGTATTAAGAGGAAATATTTTGATCTTTCAGCTGTCCTGTCATGTTTTATTAACAGTAGGATTATGGCTTGCAATGAGAAAGAATGAGATGCTCAGATGTGACAAGTGATAACTATTCAGAGGCTGTCACAGGAAGATCAATGATATGATGCTATCTCTGGTAATTTCAAAAGATGTAGTAGGCAAGCTTCCATTAATTTTTTTCTTTTTAAATATTGCTTAGAAACACTCAGAAAAAAATTTGCATGGAAATTCAACAACCTATAAAATTTAAGTGCTTAATTTATTTTACAAAATGCAGTTTAAGCACTCATGTTTAGATGATATTTTGTCTCTTATCTAAGAAATATGATCTGGAGGTCTTTTTTTATGGCGACTCCCAGACAGATACATAACTTCAGAAAACCAGCACAGCAAATCCAGTAAGAAGAGTGGATTAAATGCTGCAAAATTCATATTTAAGTCAGAAAATCAGCACAATATATCCACTTATTTCACAACTGCAAAAACTCCTGTTATAAACCAAAACAAGATTGAATCAGTAATACTTTGCAAAGAAAGGCAACTATCACTTCTACATTAAAAACATCAGCTCAGAGTAGGGACCCCTGTTTTCACAAAAAACAGTGCATTGACAAAGGCAATTATGCTGCTTTTCTTGGATACTTTCCAAGTACATTGGCACAGCTGTATTTTAGACTTACCAGCTATTGGTAACAATACACCCAGTCCAATTGGATTTAGTCTGAATGCAGAAATCTCATCCTTTTGCCTGTTGGACACAGGGAGCCCTTTGCTGCCAGTGTTTCCCAGTTGCTATGGAGGCTGCCAGAGCTGTTTCTCCCAGGACTGGACAACCTGACCTCACTGGTTAAAACCCAGCAGAACCTGACTTTGAATGCCACACATTTGCTCAATTTTCCACTCCCCATGGATCTTCTGCACTGCAGGACTGCAGGGGCAGGAAAGGCATTTTAAGAGAGCTCAGTGTCCTCTAGACTTCTGTCTATGATTGCAGGGCAAAAAACAGCACCAGTTACAGTTGAGATCAAGGAAAATTTTAAAAAGCTTACCACCACAGGATGTGACAAATAAATAGGTTTGAAATGTGCACAGAAAGGTTGAAGCTGAGACAAACCAAGGTCAAATCACTTTACAACTTTCTCCTTTCACAGTAAAGGGGAAGGATTAATGAATTCTACCCCTTTCTTACAAAGTGCCTATCAAAAATATGCTGTAGTATAATGCAGAAATCTACTGCTAATCTCTGCTGAGCTCCCTAATTTTCACATCCTCTTTAAAAGAAAGACAGAGAGTTGACATTTGTTGATGTTTTGCTTGGTTGGTTTTGTTTGTGATTTTTGGGGAGGGAGGAGGTGCTTGGAACACTTAATTGCCATTTTTAAGGCACGTTTCAATTCTCTGCTATAAAAACAATGTAACAGAGTGGGACAACTGCAGTTAGGGAGAAGGATACACTGCTTCTCCCTAGTCTGTAACCATTTTTTTGTACATTCTGCAGCACAGCCAGCCCACAAGCCCTCATGTTGTCAGCAGAATTATTTAGTAGCAGTGATTCCCTTACACAGAATAGACGTTCAGACACTTGACCAGTTATGAGCTAAACTCTCTTCATCATCTTCACACAGTGCAATCTTATAACACTTAAATAAAACCAGCAGCATTAGAGAGAACAGACTGGGAGGTTGGGCAAGACCACTACAGACCTCAGCCATTATCAGTCAAAGTCCCAAAAAATTTCTATTGCAGAATTATTTTTATGCCAAGAATGGCCAGAACCTTGCCAGCCCTCTATACACTGTGTATTATGTAAGCAGTCCTAGCAATTTTTAAGGGCACTGATATTTGTATAAGAATCCAATTTTCAAGAGAAATGATGCAATGTCAAAAGTTTTTAATGTGCTTAAAATATTCACTAATAAGAAAATGATGGAAGAGAGCTTGCAAAACTTTATGCTCTATGTTCAGTAACTATGCTTCTACTCTATTTTTCTCCATTTTAAACTAAATTATCCTTCCTTTTGGCATCTAACAACGCTCCTTGGCAGCTTTAAAAAGGTATTTTAAAAGGAACACTGGCAATTAAATGGAATATTTTAAGAAAGTGCATGTGAGAGTAAACCAGTAACATTACAGAAAATAAGAATCTCAGTCCCGTAAGTAGAAAGATTTTATTTTAAAGCATGCAGGTTGGGATGATACATACAGTTACTTCACACATATAGGTGTTACATTTTTAGCTTGGTGACAAATTTAGAAATGCGTTCTGATTTTCATGAATTAACTTAGGTCATTCAACTGAGATTTCCCCAGCTGCCTTTCTCATACCTAAGTGTAGTTACTATCTGCAACGTTTCAGCTCTGGTGTGGGCTGACAGTGACGTGTGCCACAATCTGCTCCCAAGAAGTGCCAGGAACACACACGTCATTAACACAGTGGCTACTACATTCCCAGACAGGATACCTTTGGCTGCCTCTGGAACACTTTAGATCGTCTTCAAAAACTGGGTTTGTTTGTTAGTGGCTTTAGGTGCTTGGTTTGGCTCCGTGACACCTTTTCCTGCCACCACAGAGTCAGTGCACAGCACAGACTGTAGGTACCTGATGTATTTTATAGCAGCCCGGAGCGTCTCCACTTTGCTGAGACGTTTCTCCAAGTATTCCTTGGGCAGGTGGTGCCTCAGCTTGGCGTAGCCTTCATTGACACACTTCACACGCTGCCTTTCCCTCTCATTCCTCTTCCTGATGAAAGCTGACCCATAGGAGAACTCACTTTTGTGGAGACTGGAATGGGGCATTTGGTAGGGAAAGGGGCAGGGCTCACTGTAGAAGGTCTCCGTGATGAGATGCTCCGACATGAAAGGAAGGAACGACAACTCTTCGGACAAAGGGACCTGGTTTGGTGCTTCTGGGTACATGTGAAACGTGACCAGGGGGTCTGCACAGAAAGGCCTTGCCAGCTGTATGTGCTGAGTCTCAGCACAGATGAGGTTACAGTAGCTTTTGCCATCCATCAGGTTCTGCATTTAGCCTGGAAAAACATAATTACAGAATACTTTAAACAACTCACACTGAACAGTATAAAAAAACTCACCTGAACTTATCAACACTTGGCCTTGCCGACATTTTCCAGAAGACATCTTTTAAATGCATTTGTGACATTTCAGAATGATGTTGGAAGACAATATCTCATTTGATTAGGACAAGAAAGTGCAAGTCAGTCACACAGATTAAATTAGTACACAACAGATATTAATAAAGCCACTAAAGTTTCCTAAAGGAAAGAGCAAGCAGTCTCCCTTCACCTCAGCTTTAGAAATTAAGAGACTCTACCTATATGTATTCCACATAGGTCTAGTTTGTCAAGCTTGTTCCAAATCCACCAAAACTTACATGTATAAAGACAAGAAATAAAGCAGTCCAACATCTGAGGCATTCTCCCCATCTCTTCCCCTCCCTGAAAAAAACTAAATCTGCAATTCCAGTAAAAGACTCCCTATTCCTACACCAAAGAGCCCTCAAAGACAAGCTATTTTTCTCTCTATTCACTTGATGTCACATTCAATATATCATCTCAACAAAACTGAAAACTTATGCAGAGAATGGATCTCAATTCCACCTCTGTCAGGTATTATGTCCACTCATACAAAGACATACATGAAGTTTAGAGAGACAAGACAATTTCCACTAAAGCTAACATCTCCTTGGGTCCTCACATTCCTTCTCCACTTACCTGCAGATTAATCACAGACATGAAATACTAAAAACAATCCTACTGCTAGAGGGTTATGAAATAAACAATTCATTAAAGGAAAAACACATGTTCTAGTAATAAGTACAAAGAAGGGATGGCACACAGTTCTTGGGGCCCTGCTGGAAACTTGCAAGTCAGACTGGCCTATCTTCATACCCTCTCCTCAGAGCAGCACTACTGCAGGTGTAACCACTCAAATCACCCTGATAAGTTTATTACAGACACCCTTGCAGTGTTTTACAAGAAACTGCATTATAGTGCCTTCCCAATATCATTATTCAAACAGCTACACATCAGCCTAAATGCTGAGAATGTAATGATTGTTACCTAACAGCTGCTTTAAATACACTTGAAATAACCAGTTAATTTTTAAAGTATCACTGTGAGCCACCCTCACAGACTGGAATCAATACTTGCCTGCACAGAATTAATCCAAAAATGCTCTTACTCACCATCCACTTGTACATCCATCCATTGCTGTCTAAAGCACTTAGGTTCTATTGCATCCTCTAAAATGGAAACCACACCTGAACATTTAGGTTAGGTTACTAGAAACTGCTGGATTCCACGCTCAGAAATCTGGCAAAGCTTCAAATGTTCCAATCAGAGTTCCATAACACAAATCCTTCACGAGGATATGGGGATAATGGAATGTTTTCTAATGATTTCATACCTACCACATTTATACAGAGAATATTTACGTGGTGTGGACTCGTTCTCACAACATATTCTATGAAAATGCCTCTGTATGCAGAGTTGTCTCTTTTTCTAATCCACATAGATTGCACAACAGAAATCCTATTAATTCATTTATATAAAGAATTAATTTATAGCTGTTAGGCATGAGTGGGAGGCCCGTGCATCTTAAACAGGTACTTCTGTAGGTAGGCTAAAAGCATGAACACGCATCCATTTCATACTAATATGCATGCAAAAAAATCAGAGGTGAATATACACTCCTCCTAAAATTAAAATAGTAGCCAACTTTCCCTTTTCTACTTATACAGGTTGGGCTGTTGCCTAAAAACTTTCAGCTGCTAACAACTTAAAAACACTGAGGAAGAAAAGTCTGCTACATAGCAAAAAATGATGGCACAACATCACCCCAGAGCAAGAAACCAAAATCCCCCAAGAAGAGATACTTGCAGTATTTGTTGCTGTGTACTGACACTTCAGCTGTTTTATGTTATATAAAACAGTTACCTGCTGCCTCAACACCTGCACAAAGTGCAAAATGCAAGTGTTAGGAACATTCTCCTGTCAGACTAGAGACTCACCAATCTCCAGATCAAAGTAAAATCCAAGGAAATCAGACGTGCTGCCTTAAGAGTGATGAATACCTGAAAATATCTAAAGGATATTAAAAAAAAAAGAAGTTATGTTCCGTTTTTCTTACACCTTATTAAATATGAGATCACAATAAACAGGATTCATTAAAAAGCTATGAAAACATGTTAGTAAATGGCTGGTAGAAGTGATTTACAACATTGATATTCAGTGAAGATCTGTGGCTAGATACAGCAACATGCAAGTCTCTTACCTGAATTATGTAGCTTGTTCCACTGAGTCAATGACTGCTGCAATTTATAGTCAATTGACAACATGCAAAGTAGCTTACAGTTAGATCTGCTCTTTTCTGGTTGGGCTTTTCCACCCACACCACAGCTATGATGGCAACAAAACTTGGCATTAAGGGCTAGAAATTTTGAAACTGCTATTGAACACATCCAGATTACCTGAAAAAGTAATCAGGAATGTGGTTTGTTCACTTCCTGTTTGCCTTCTGTTGCAGACTACAGTACAGTAATGAAAATACAAAGCAGTATTTTCATTTATTGGTACTCTAATGTCTACATATAACAATTGGATGGAATTTAGGTAAATATTCTCCATCAAGGCATAAACAAACTAATTTCCACAGCTTCATTTTAAACACAGAAAAACAGCATTTATTTAGAAATTTGTGATGGATTTCTTTCCACTACAGGTGAGGGTATATATTATTAGTCAGCTTAATGCCTTTAAATTTAATCATTATATCTGTAATTTTGGGAAATTCTTTTAGTGTTGAGTGTAACATCATATAAAAGGTGAATGAGCCAACAGTAGCAACACAAGTTTTGCTTAAGATAAACAGTATGGAGTCTATAATGCAATGTATACATGTACGTAGATGCTGCATACATCAGTATATAGCTGTCCATTTGTACAGGTGCAAGAAAATAGGACACCTATCTTCAAAATTCCCACATTTTATAAGATTGATACTTAAGACTATCTCATGGTTTGGCCCTTCTACCAATCAAAGTATAACCAAATCCAAAAGAATCCAAACCTAAACAGTGTAGCTTATAACTCTAAGACACTGTAGGATCAGAAATACTTTTTCTTGCAAAAGATGTACATTCATTCAGTCCTGCTTCTTGTGACTCTCATCCATCCAGGAAAGGAAGCTTCACTTTCTGCTGCCCCTGTGTGGGGCCACAGTGCTGTATCCAACATCCCCCTTCCCAAACCAGCCTCAGGCCTCACAGGGAAGGCAGCCACAACACAGAACAGCTCCCAGGACTGTAGACAGGGATTCAACAGGTGATTCAACAATCAAGGCATGTTTTTCACAAGCAGGTTGCATTCTTGTTCTTTAGTGGACCCTAAGTACGTCAGTGTCACAACCAGTAACCAAACACCTCCAGCTGAACAACTTCCTATTCACTGGGGTGATGTTGAACACAAAAACTGAACCCAAGCCTGAATTTATTTTTCTTGACCTGTCAATCCTTGTGCAATTTTCTTTTTTTTTTTTTTAAATTTAAAACAAGAATTCTATGAATTCACCACCTGCTTTAAATCACTCTGGGTTAGCTCAGTTTTGGAAGTCTACAGGATTGACATGAAAATGAAGCTCTTGTATTTGTCTGTCCTCCAGGCATGGACTTGGCAAGCCAATACTGTCCCCTGAAACAGAGTATTCTTCCATGTACCACCTCTACCACCAGAAAGAGGAACTGAAAACTGTCACACAATAATGCAGCTACATATGCACAGCTACATCTGAGTCAGGGATTAAAAACTTCTTTCAATTAACAATTTGATGAGCCTTTCTTTACCGAATCACTGAACAAGTGCATATTTCTGCTCTGAAACGTTTTCAGAGAAGTACTTTTATAGATGGAATTTACATGCAGCATAATGAGGGAGAAAAATGATGACAAACTGATAATGCAGATCCATTTTTCAAAAATCAGTTTTATCTTTAATTGTTACATTCCAAAGGAGATATATGAAAGTTAGTCCTCTAGCAACTGTATAACCTCTGCAGAGAGATGAGTACAGAGTCACAGATAAAAAAATACACCTAACTCCCAAGATGACAGGTGCTAGAGAAAGTATGTGCCTTACACCATCAATCCAGACAAATGCAGAAAGATTTTTATAATAAATATTTCATCATATACTAACTCCTGAGACTTTACCCATGAAAAGAAAGGGAAAGATTTTATAAGAGCTATCGTACACCTACAATATATTAAGCTATTAAAGCAAAATAGAACAAAATGTCAACACTGTCTTGAATGTGCACTGCATTTGAATTTATCTACATCACAGTACTTGAAATATGCAGCTCCAGGAGTCAGTGTCCACTTATGTTTTACCTTAAATCTGCAGACATCACTTGTCATACAAGCATCTTGAAAGTACGAGTGCAAGAAACCAAATGATGATCACAGCCAGCAGGGTTTCATTCTCTGAGACCAAAACTACACTGCAAGACTTCCATTTCCAATACCTAGCATCAATCAGCAGAAAATCCAAGTATATTTACAAAAGATCTTTACATAAAGTGATTAGTGAGTTGTAAGTAATTACGGTGTTCCCAGGTACTTTTTAACCACATAAACAGTAGAGAGAAATATATAGTTAAAAACCACCATAAAGTCACAACTGTAAATAATGTACCACAGTGGCAACCCAAGGTATCTTAGGGTTAGTTTTCAGTTTTGTTAGTAAAAGCCATTTGAAAACTCAAAGATTTAAGCTTTTGGTTAACTAATCTGTTTAAACTGTTTCCACTCTAGTACATTCCTTCAAAGTTCAAATACTTTTATAATTTGCTTTTTTTAAATCAATAACAAATCGTTCAAGAAAGCTCTTCTGAATTGGCAGGATCAGGAAGACTTCTGTCAGCTCTTTCCACCAGTCCACACGCCTGGAGTTCCTTCCCTGAGCCCCACTTAGCTGAGCACAACGTGTCGGTCGAAGACAGACTTGCGCTGCTCCTGGACCTGGAGCTTCCAGCGCTGCTGGGCGTATTCCACTTTGTTCAGCACGTTGGCGCGGCTCCGCGAGCGGGCCAGCACGTCGTGGGCGTTAGCGAAAGGCTGGTGGTCCTGGAACGGCAAAAACCCACGGTTACTCCTCAGGATCTCCAGCTGCAAGTCTTTTGTGTTGTTACATTCCACAGGATGTGGGCGTTGGCTTGGTTTTGGTTACCTTTTTTTTAAGGTAAATGAGATGTTCCAACAAGCTGGTCAGTAACAATGACCAAGCAAGTTTTTGAATTGTTGGAACTGTACCTTCAATTTCTCATTCACAGGAACTTCCAGAGATTTCCCAAACAGACCACACTTCATTGAGCTGTCAATTACCCACTGCCATGAGACACACCACGGAGAGCTGCAGGATCAGACCCACAGTCTTGCATCCATTTGCAGCCCAGAGCAGACCCAGGCACCCCCTGCACTCTGGTGAATGCGCTTCACAATTGAATTAGGGTCAGTTCCCTGCCAGCTCCTGGCCATTTCCTGCCAGGCACTTCAGGATGTTCACACAGCTTCTATATCAAACCAACACACTCTGATGTTTACCAAACTAAGCCTATTGTGCAGAGCTGTCTGAAAGCACAGTGTCAATACAGCTGTTTATGTGACAGAGCTCAACAAGAACCGAGTGCTTGTTTAACTTTTACTCTGTTTTCTAACAGTACCTGCAAGGCTTTAGTTTCTGCTAGCAAATATAGCCAAGCTATAAACAGTGAGATTTGGAACTGAACTTCTTATTTGGCTATTAAAGTGTTTGGACAGAGTCATGCTGCTAAAGCTACTCTAGAAAGCATCACATGTACAATGCATAATGAAAAATAACATAACTATGTCCTATTTATCCTTTTTATCCCTACATTTCATATTCTTTTTTTTTTTCCAGAACACTTTTGAAGACATTTACATTAATGGATACTTTATTTGTGATATGACTGTGCAGAGCAGCTCAATGACAACTGTCAGCTTTTCATAGATTATCATCAATGATACCTATTGAAATGATTGCTCTAAGTTCCAAAGCCACTATGAGAATTAAAAAAAATATGCTCATAGAGAACAAGAGAAAATCCCTGATCAAAAGAGCTATCATCTCATCATCAAAAGTTATACAACTGGATATACCTAGAATGGGCATTTAACAGGAGACAGGTCACTTCACTCACAAGGGGGAAAAAAATCATAATAGCAACACATGGTTTGGTACTGTAAAACACATGGTGGGAGACAGGACAGTCTAGATGCGACTGGCCTTCCTGACTAACAAGATTCTCAGCTCCAAGGTCAGATACTCTCAATTTCTAGGTAGACAATAAAGGGAAAAAAGAATTTAAGAAAGAGGACTAAGGAAGCAGCTTTAATTCATCAGTTGCCACTGTCACCAATGAGCAACAAGAAAGAGTGAACACACTGCCTTGAAATTCAGCCACAAAATCCATGGACATGGTATTTTTGAAGTGTGACAAGAATGTCTCAAAAACTTGCAAGAGGGAAGGCACGAATGGGGATAATTCATAAGGGATCTTAAATTATGTTATGTTCACAGAATAGCTACAGCAAAACATAACATTGGTTAAGATGGATCCAGACTTTGAGGTAAATTCATTCTGCAGTTAATCCAAACTCTGCCATGGAACTTAATGCACTTCTTCCTTCCACCTACAACCAAAAGACTATCTCATATTTGGAGGCATTAAGATAATTTATCTAAGCTATAAATCTGTCTAAGATACAGCATACAGCACAAGCTCACTTAATTCAAGTAGGAGCTGCCCAATTTGCTATAAGAATTCACACAGAGGAAGAATCATTCAAATACTTCAGTTGAAAAAAAAAAATATAAAAGAACAAACTGTCAACCCAAAATCCTCCAAGAGGTGACTGGGAAAATCTTACATTGCAATACAAAGACAGTTGAAACATGTCTACATGTAATACACAGGGAAGTTCAGAAACAGTGGGACAATCATCAGCCATCTTCACTCAAAAAGGCGTTTCTGCTTGCTAAGGGGATAATTAGCATTCAAAATTAATCTTTTTCCTAGATAATAGTTTTTATCAGTTATGCTTTATGTACCTTGATCTCATAAAAAAATCTATGTGCTAGAGACTGGAAAGGCCAGTAATGACAGGAAATCCTGTCACTACTCCCTTTCTTGCCCCCCAGAAAGCTCTTCTGACCTGCTGGAATATACTGCCACATTTTGATTTCTGGCTGTTACACCAATAAATTATTTCAGCATCCATCACTATTCTGCTTCATTATAGCAATTTCTTCTTGAAGTTTTAGCATCAAGAAACAAACTGGAACACTAGAAGATGCAACCTCCATAGTTTCTTTTTGTAGAGAGCAATCTAAGCAGTAAGGACTTTCCATAACAACGATCACCAGCAAGACTGGACCATTAACTCTTAAAAAGTTGTACTCCTGTATATTCTTAGCTCTATTCCTGGACTGTTTCTTCTCTGTGAAAACAATCTGTGCCTTGACCTGGTATAACTGAAGCAGTTCTCATCTTACTACTTTCCAGCCCAGTGAAAAATGAAAGAGTGGCTTCACAGAAGTCATTACACACCTTTGTTTTCCTCTCCTATCAGGAAAAGCATTTACTGCCTGGCTAAAAAAAAAAAGCTGCTCACCCCAAATAATTATCTATCAACCAACCATCCCAATCTTCATGCTAACCAAGTACACAAAGACTCTGGTGAACTCACCCCAATGTCTTCATCACTTTGTATGAGCTGTGAATGTCCAAGGAGACGCCTCTTCAGGATGGGTTCCACCAGGGTAAGGTACACCATGTACAGAAGAAGCAGACCCAAAATGGACAGGTATATGATGATTGTCACCTACATAATACAAGCACAGTTTATGCCAAGATTGTGACATTTCCCCCCCAGTCTCACAACAGGCTGCAAGGACCAAAAGATGAGTACAAGCAAAGTTTGATCTTTGGTAGAGTCACCAGATGACTTAAAACCCAGAAAGAAAGGAAAACTAACAAACTACAACATGGTATTAAAAGGGTTTAAGGCAGCTTGAAACAGTGAGACCTTGCAAAGAATCTTAGGCTATGCCTCTTAAAATAATTCAGTGTTATAACTCTCACTTCCACCAAGTCAACTGTTCAGTCTGGCCATTAAACAGGTGACAAATTTGGGGCGTCACCCAGTGATCTCCCATTGTCTAGCACAGACCTGCATTTAGTCTTCAAGCAAAACAAAACAAAACACCAAACTTCTAAAATCCCAAAATACAGTAGTCTGTGGTGTCAAAAACCAAAAGACATACTGCAGTCTATTCAACAGCAGTCCAGGCCTTAATGGCTCCAATGAAACAAGAATGTGAAGAGCACAGAAAACAACTGTTAGAACAGATGGATAAAGAAAATTTATAGCAAGAAAGGCAGCTGTGTAATGAGAGGCCCTCTGCAATAATAAGGAAAACAAAGCCCAAAGGTTGACAAAATGTCTTAGAACAGTCAGAATTTTAGCAAGGTGTAAAGTCTGATCTCAAAAGTGGAGATCTTCAATAAAGGGTCTCAGGTTCACTTCTTCAGCTAAAGTTTGATGCTATTGTTACTGCTCAAGATTGTGAACAACTGCTACCAAAGAAAAGGTTCATTTTAGGCTACCTTAGAACAATTTTCTTTTTAAAAACAGCATTTCTCTAAAAGACAGACATATTTACTAAACAGCTGAAGTCTTTAATATATGCCAACAGAATTACACTGCTTACCTTAATTGTGACTGAGCTTCTCTCCTCATACTTGCACTCACAACGTAAACAATAAGCTTCTACATCAGGTCCAGGGACAGGCATAGGCTCCACCACATGGAGACAGTCACTGAGGAAACACAAAAACTGCCCAGTCAGTTTTGAGCTGGCTTTAGCTGGGCTGTTCCACTCTGCTGCGGGAGCTGAGACACTCAGCTTGCTTAAGTTCAGTTGTTCTAAACTGCAGGTACAAATAAATTGCTATGCCACAGTTATGTCACTTAAACAAGAAATTCTGCTACTGACAAGCTGCTAAACAAGTTTTAAGATCTTTCTAACTCAATACAGTGTCTTCATTTTTCTGTGGAACAATTAAAGCTGTTGGCAGAACAAGTCTGAGGATATGAATACAGCACAAATGCATCATTTGACACTGACATCATGGATAAAACTAAATTTCATCTACTAATTCCACTTCTTCCTTCACCATACTCATAAGAGCCTTATTCCATCCTTTCACTGTCTGGGGAGATTAGCCTCTCTTTGACGTTCATGAACTGAGTTTCTTTTTTCTTGTCACCACAAGGTACAGACATTGGAAAAAAAAGAAAAAAGGAAATCAGATGTCAGGTTGTTTCTGTAAACAGCAAGACAGTGAATAAAGAGCTTTGTGCAAAAGCATTTGACTTAAAATATTACCAGATGCAAGTCAGTCCCCTGTGGAAAAGCGTGGTAGACAATATTATGGGCACTCTGTAGCACAGCATTAAAATCCAGCTGCCATGAGACAACTGCTCCCAACAACAACTCACAGAATGTTGGTCTTCCTGCTGACTCAGGCTGCTATTCAGAGTTCAGACCCCCAGGGTCCACGCAAAGCACTGACAGAACCAGAATCCTGTTCCACCTTTCTCCTGGTAACCTCAGTGTTGGCACAGTCAGCAGCAGGTAGTAAAACAAAACACCTGAAGTGACAGCAGCTGTCTGGGACTCAACACTTTACTGGGCTAAATTACAGTGCTGCAATCACTCAGCTGGGCACCAGCTCATCTCTTCTGTCTTCTTTGTACTTCTTCTTCATAGCTGCACCTGCTGAGTGCCACCTCACAGCCTCTGGAGGATTTATCTTTCTCATTTATGTGAAAGCAGAACTACATTTTCCTCTGTGGAAGAATGCAGCACTCAAGCTACAAAAATCAAAAATACATTGCCAGGTACAATCTGTGCTATTGCTGTTCCTACAACTGAGAGTTTGTATCAAGGTACTGCCCAAGTACTGTAGAAATCTTGTATCTTGGTTAAGTACAGTAGCAAGTTTGTTATTGAGAATATAAGAAATATTAATATCAGCATTTTTTCTTCTCCAAGTTGCTAGAAGGTGAAAAATCTACTGGAACCTCACAAAACTCCAGAAACAACAGTTCCTAAATGATGGGGTGGTTTTCAAGAGTAGACCAAGCAAAGACAACACTCCCAAATCACAGTTCCAGGTTTGTGCTCCCTTGCCTTTACACTGTTCCAAGTCACTTGATTCAAAATACACCAATTTCTTCCCTTTTACTACTCCCAAGTCTAAATAAACAATTAAAAATGCAAGCAAGCAAACCAAAACAGAAGACAGGGAAAAAACAACACGGTCTAAGCCTTGTCCCTTGCTAGAGCTGAATTCTGGAGTACTTATGTAAGAAAGGCTCCAATAAGTTATGGACATGCTCTGCTTTGTCCTGGCACCACCATAGGAGAGTAATCACTACGGAGCAAGCCTTTAGCCAGTAAGATTTATTATCATTTTGTATGTGCCACACACACTCACCAGTCTTTCTGTGAAACATTTTTGTTGTAAATATGGCCTGAATGGTCCTTGTAAGGAGGGCAGATGCATTTACACCGGACATCCTCAGAATTCTAAAAGTGAAGTAAACAACATGCTTAGAACAAATTATCCTAAGTTATCATATAATTCATATTTTCAGGGGTACAGAAGGTATTCTTCACATAAGACTTGAAATATTTAACACAAATTACTTGCAAGTATCTTTGAACAGTCTTACTCAGGACTTCTTACAAGTTTAAGAACAACCCTTCAGAATTACTAAGTGAGTAGAGCAATTTGTCAAGTAACACTACTATT
This sequence comes from Parus major, assembly GCF_001522545.3. Taxonomy (NCBI): domain Eukaryota; kingdom Metazoa; phylum Chordata; class Aves; order Passeriformes; family Paridae; genus Parus; species Parus major. The sequence continues at coordinate 5,005,146 of NC_031774.1, read as the reverse complement.
TGAGATAGAAACACAATCTTGAGGGGGGAAAAAGTGGAGTTTAAACTCATTCCTCTTTCTAAGAAAAGCCACACATGCAGAAATTGCTGACATTGATTACTCAGCTACTCAGCTTACAAGGACAGCTGTTTAACAGATACAGTGATGAGCTTAAAAGGAATGAGAGAATACTAAGCTTACTTTAGCAAATAGTAAGAGACAAAGGATAAATGTGGCTTATCTAAAGTTCAAGGCAATTTCAAGCAGCCTTACAAAACAATGAGTGAACAAGTATTGGTAATGAACTTCTACACTGAACAGCCAAGTTGGAATAACACTAAGTGGGCACAGGTCAGCTGGAAAACCCAGACTGCACTAGCACAGAATCAAATAAAGGGTTGGGCTGGAAGGGACCTTAAAGATCATCCAGTTCCAACTCCATTGCTACAGGCAGGGACAGCTTCCACTGTCCAGGTTGCTCAAAGCCCCATCCAAGCTGGCCTGGAACACTGCCAGCATCAGGATATCCACAACTTCTCTGGGAAACCTGTGCCTCATCACCCTCACAGAGGAGACTTTCTTCCTGATATCCAATCTAAACCTACCCTCTTTGTCCTGACACTACATGCCCATGTAACCAGTTCTTCTCCATCTCTCTTACAGATTTCAGGTACTGCAATTAGGTCACCCCGGTGCCTCCTCCAGACTAAACAATCCCAGTTCTTGCCGCCTTTCCTCACAGGAGAGCTGCTCCAGCCCTGTCATCACTTTCATGGCCTCCTCTGGACTTGCTCCAACAGCTCAAAGTCCTTGCTGTGCTGGGGACCCCAGAGCTGGGTGCAGCACTGCAGGGGGGTCTCAGGAGAGCAGCGTAAAAACACCCCAGCTACCACACACTCTACACCAAACCGCTGCTGCTCTCACCACAGAGCCATCAAACCGCTGATTGCCATTAAAAAGGAGAAAATTCAGAGGTATTTGGAGGAAATCCAAACGCGGCTACTCTGACTGTAGAAGACAGGGAACCACGCAGGGAACCACGGCAGCAGTCCCAGCAGGGCCAAGAGCAGAGCGGGGCACTCAGCGCGGGTGGGGCCGCCCAGCGAGCGCCGCTGGAGCTGCCCAGCCCCGGGAACAGCAGCTCCATCTCCACTCGGGGTTTTGTGTCACGGTGTCCCCGGGCACCACGAAAAAGCGACATCTACGGCTACGAACTTACGGGGAGCGCAGGAACCGGGGCTGGCGCCGAGGCCGCGCCGCCGGGCCCTGCTCCTCCGCTGAGCGGGCCAGAGCAGCGCCCGCCCGAAACCACCGGCTCCGCCCTTCCCCTAGAGCCGGCCGGGGCAGCGGTGGGGCCGGGGAGGCGGAACGACCCGCGGGAGCCGAGCGCCCGGCGGGGGCGCCGGACAGAGGGAGGGAGGGCCCGGGCCCGGGAGCACCACCGTCAACCGTCCCCCCCCGCCCCGCTCCGCTCCGCTCACCTTGGCCTCGGCGCCCAGCCCCGCCAGTGCGGCCAGCAGCAGCAGCGAGCAGAGGCGCGCCCCGCCGGCCGCCATGTCGGGCCCCGCCGCTCTGTGGCCGCTCTACCGCCGCTTGTCGCCGCCGGGCCCCCGCCGGGCCCCCGCCGCCATCACTTCCGCCCGCCGCCGCCCTCACGTGAGGCGCCGTCCGCCGCGGCGCCGTCCCCGCGGGAACAGCGGCGCCGCGCCATGGTTCCGGGGGACGGGCCGGCCGGCACAAAAATATTCCTGGAATATTCCAGGGTTGGAAGAGTCTTCCAAGATCATCCAGTCCAACCACTAATCCAGCACTGTAACCACTAAAGCGTATCACCAAGCGCCAGGTCCAGAAATCCCCTGAACATCTATAGGAATGGTGACTCCATCACCACCCTGGGCAACTTATTCCAATGCCTGACCACGCTGACCGTGAAAACATTTTTTCTGGTATCTATCTGAGTATCCCCTGTCTCAGCTTAAGGCCACTTCTTCGAATCCTCTCACGGAGGCACAGCAGAAGAGACAGTCCCCACCTCAGTGCACCCTCCTTTCAGGCAGGGATGAGGTCTCTCCTGAGCCTCCTTCTCCAGGCTAAACAAACCCATCTCCCTCAGTTACTCCTCATAAGACATCTTTTCAAAAGACATATTTTTTCATGAGCCTTGATTTTTCATGTCCTTCTCTGGACACACTTTAGTACCAACATGTCCTTTTTTAAAGAGAGGTAGGGCTGGCTGGCCTGTAGTTCCTCCACTCTTGGCCCTGTTGGAATGGGTTAGAAATGATTATTAGTAGCACTCTAAATGAGGTGTGTGAGCAGCATATAATCCAGTTTTTACACATCTGAACACACAGTTATAGAAATCTTCATACATTATATAGCTGTTTTTCTGGGAAGACATCACTAAAATCCAGCAATGTTCCTCATTTGTCAAGTGATTCATTATTTCCACCCAAGAGCTGTGTTCACCTTCTTGCAGAGGACAGCCAGCTTGGTGAGAAGCAGCATTTCCAGCTGTGGCCCCTGTAAGGAAAATTAACCCAGAAACACCAGAGGTTTATGTCCAAAAAGGAGACAGAGGAGTCCTTTTACTTTATTCAAATAAAGGGAGAGGCCATGGGGCATTCCCCTGGGGTCTCTCCAATTTTTGGAGGGCGCAGCCTCCTTTTTATCCTGATTCCCAGCCACATGTCCCTCTCTCTTTCCCCATTGTCTGAGGTACTTGAGAGGTACAGACTTCCAAGAATGCCTGATACCTAAGATTCCCCTCTAATGTATAACCCCCCACTCTTAATTCTTAACTCTTGTGGAATTTATGGTGTTTCCCCAGTGTCCCTTTCATCTTTCACTCAATCAGTGGAATCCATCCCATTGTTTCTTTTATCTCTCAGTGATAGTTTCATTTTAGCAGCAGACCCACAGCTTGTTTGTAAAGACAAACCCATCATTCCTCTCATTCCTAAGACCTGAGTCTCCCCTACTTGTGTAGGGACCCCAAACCCACCTGACCCTGCCAGGGCTGGACCCAGCCTGTCCCTGGCACAGCAGCTGCTGCTGAATAAGGGTTTGAGCCCAGCCTGAGAAACAGCTCGGGCTCATCTCAGCTCCTCTGACACCTCCACAGAGGAGCAGCAGGCAGTGTGACTCAGCCCATTTATTCCTTCTCCTTTCCATACCCTCTGTCATTCTTGTACCCATTCCAATACCAAAAGGGACCCCACATGAAAAGTGGAGAGGGACAAGAGCAGGTATGACAGGACAAGGGGAATAGCTTCAGGCTGAGAGTAGGTTTAGATGAGATATTAGGAAGAAATTCTTTACTGTGAAGGCATTGAGAGACTGGCACAGGTTGTAAAGACGAGCTGTGGATCCCCATCCTTGATAATGTTCAAGGCCAGGTTGGATGGAGCTCTGAGCAGCCTGGTCTAGTAGAAGTTGCCTCTTCCCATGGCAGTGGCACTGGAATTAGGAGGATCTTTAATATCCCTTCCAACCAAAACTATTCTGCCATTCCATGGTTCTCTGTCTGAACTCCCAAGCAACAAAGCTGTACATGGTTAGAGACTGTTCTGTTTCCCCTCTCCCTCCCCAGCCCCCACTCAGTGCCAGTAATTTCATAATCCTTTAGATTCAGTAGACTTTTCAACTGTGCTCTTCACCCCTTCCTAATACAATAGGTTGTGCAACGCTAGCAGTGCATCAGACATCTCGGGAAAGGAGCTCGAGTTACTATGGAAACACTAAACACCTTTACTTCAAATTCAGGGAAAATTGACTGACTGTAATGAGTGTGCACCAGGTTTCAGCCTTAGCCAAACAATTTGTCTATTTAATGGCTGTATCTGCAATGGAAGTGTTTTGAAGCATGAAGGTGGCTCTGTGTCTTCCCCACCACCCACAGCCATAGTCTACAATGGGCAGATTGACTGCTGAGTTGAAAAACATGCTGAATCTTTAGAAAAACACAGATCACATTTTGAGCTGAAGTAAACAATATGCAGTTTCAGAGGCATCACTGCCTTTGGAAGAATTTGGTGTGAGAAAAGAGAGCCCGGTAAACTAACTTTTTTAGCCCATTCAGACAGTTCTGATACACACATAATAAATGTGCTTTGATTTAGGTGGCTGGAGCAGCCTTTGGAACCTTCAAGCCCAGTCTTGGAGCTTCCTCAAAGGCAGGAACACCAGAAAAAATAACCAGGAAGTTGTGAGCCACAGGCTCTTGGTGCTGCAGGAGGTAAAGGTTACTCCTTCCAGGAGATGAGTCCGTTCTTCCCCTAGAAAACAATGATAAATGATTAGGTAAGCAAAGCTCCTGGATTAATTATTAAGAAAAGAACACTGGCAGTTTCAGTCTCAACATTTAGATTTTTTTCAGGTTTTTTTCAATCCATTTTTTCAATGTATTTATCAGCACACCAGTATCAGAAGCAATACTGTTAAACTACAGTTTTTTAAAAAAAGATGAAAGACAGCTAAAAATGTATATAAATTTGATTTTGAGGAAATTATTAAATGACTGCCATGACTATAATTGCTTTCCAGCTTGCTAATCTTCCAGAAGGGCTGAAGATGTGTTTCATCTTCAAGAGAGCTCTCCCTGGATTATCAGCAGAGTTTGAGCTCTTGTGGCAGCAGACTGCTCTCTGCACTGCTAACTCTGTCCTTACTGAACCAATCCTCTTCAAGTTAATGGAGCTGAGGTCTCTCATCTAGTTTGCTTTTTAAAAACAACATACAGCCTGCTTTAATAGCAAGATTTGTTTGAGGGTTGTAAGTACACACTGGCCTCTCTGAGCTAAGCCTTGCACTTTCCTGTCAGTGTGCTGCGTCGAATTATGGGTTTTACAGTTTTGTAGCTGCTCTCATGTTTGTCTCTGTTATCAATACTCACACACCCAGTGCCATCAAGAGCTGGTGGCAGTGTCTTTGATCATTCAAAGGCTGTGGGAAGGGGGCACCCCTGGTCCCCCCTGGAGAGGTGAGCAGGGGGTACATCCCCCTGAGCTACTGGGGCACAGCCTGAGCCAGGCTTTTGGGAACAAGAACCAGGGCTGTGCAACACAGACACAGCACAGACTGTGCATCTCTAGGCATTGGGCAGGGCAGCTGCTCCAGAGTCACATCTCTCCTGCTCAGTCATCTTACAAAAATAGCTCATTTTTCCATACAGCTTTATATTTCCAGGCACTGTATGTGCAGAGCGAACTCCTGCATTTCCTTTCCTGTGGCAGGAGCCTTCCCAAAGCAACATGGTCTCTGCAACCAACAGTGGACTAAGTTGTGCCTCTGCTCCTCCTTACTCTGCTGCACTGATTCACATGTGAATATGGGTATTTTAAAAGCTTTTTTCTGCAAAGTACCTTTATACTCTGTGGTAATTACAATGGACAGTGCTGTGCTGTGTCAAACAGGTGTAGGGCAGCTTCACATGCTGCAACTGAGCTGTCACAGGGTAGATGTTCCTCAGGGCAGGTAGGGATAGAAGCTATTTACCATCATTTAAATCATCCACATTATGATGATTTTTACTAATGCAGATTGCCATCTTTTTATGTTATTTCAGCCTATTCACATTCAGAACTTGCCTGCTTCCCTTTGTTTTCCCAGCTGAGAAAATCTTTTCATTATCAACAATGATAGAAAAGAAAAATCTGAGGGGATTATGTATATAAGTGATTGAATCAGCACTTCTGCACTTATTGCCAACATGAAAGTGGTGTGACATTTGCACAGAAGAAAAACAAAATAAATGCAGATTCTTTTTTTGTCTATTCCCTACGTTCAGTTAAAAAAAAAATTAGAATGATGGCAGCACTTGTTGTAACAGCAGCTTTTACTTAGCAAAGAAACATAGGAAGAGATAATTACAATGTCACTTGCTCTAGGCTAATGAGAAATTCACCTTTCAGTAGATTGGTCATCAGCATCCATCTGAATAAGTTCTGTCACTGGTATTGCTTCCCTTTGAACAAACAGCACAGTTTTGTCTCAGTAATTTCTGTTTGGGGCCAAAACCCCAGTGGCTCAGTTCCGGTCTAGCTGCTGTTCTGGCCTCGTGGTCCTTGATCTCTGGAGAATACAAAGAGAAATCAATACCAGTGGGCTGCATGGGGTTCAAGGTTTAAAATAAAAACAAGCTCTCCAAATCTGGTTCATCTCAAGGACCCATTACATTACAGTAATGCAATGTAATGGCTCGTGGCTTCCTTCCATAACTGAGGCATTATTTTGCAATCTGCTGTCAGGAGTTACATAAAGCCTTTCACAGCAGAAATGCATGCATATGGAAAGGGCAAGCTGGGAAAACTGTTTACCTCTGTATTTCTGTATCTGTATTGATATTTATGATATGAAGCAAATGGAGGGAAGTGCTGAAAGAGCTGTGCATTTATTTTATCTTTCTGTCTCAGTGAATCCACTCCTGACTTTTCTGCAGGCTGTAAGAGTTCAAGGTCCCTCTCTGCTAATGCAAGGTCAGTCAGGGCTCTCACACACTGCAGCAGCTGAGTCCCCACATCACATACATGGGGAACATGCCCTGCTCTGTGTATGGGTTCCATTTGTGACGTGTGTCATGCTCTTATCAATGCAATCCCTGCTGCATGTCCCTTCCTTTAGCAAAGGACAAGTGCTGCAAATATGAGGAACAGCAGCTTGTAGGTGGGACAGGGACTTCAGCTCTTTAACCACAATCTCTAAGTCCTCAGCTCTGGCTTCATCCCTTGCAGCATGAAGAGCAGCTTCTGCATTTGTTTGTTTAATCCAAAATTTATAAATAGCCACTGCCAGCCCTGACCCAGCAAGACCTCAGATGCCCTGCATGTATTGCTCATGGGGGAGACAAGGTCAGTGCTGCTCCACACACTTTGCTGCTCCTTGTTCTAAGCCAGAGAGTTTTTGCTAGAGGCACAGAGGCAAACATGCCCAAAAAAAGGAACCACGGTTTCTCCCTCATACAGAGTAATCCACAAGGATTACTCTGATACATTTATTTTTCCTGTTTTATATTCAAAGGGATCAGCACTAAAAGTAAAGTCACTATGAATCCAGAATGTGCTCTATCCAGTGCCAGCCATTTTGCTCCAATCTCTGCTGCAGCCTGCATGGAAACACCATAGCGAGGGAGAGAGAGGTTAAAGGCAAGGTGAGATTATGTTTATGATACAACTCCAAGCATTTTTGTGGCAAAGTTTATCATTACTTGCCTCAAACTTGTTGCTAAGCAGAGGGGCTTTCAATGACCTCAGCAAGCAAACTGGGAACCCCTCCATGCACTGGCTCCATTTTCTTCCCTTGCCTGCTATTTTGGTCACTTTTCCAAAGCACATATCAAGCAAGCCCTGGATGGCTGCGGGCCCCTCATTCACACTTCAGCATGGATAGGAAATGAGGAGTGTTCACTCAGCACCTTGCTGGCCTGGGTCAGCAGCAGCAATGCAGTTCCTCTGCAGATGCCTGCTTTAATTAGGAGATATTTACTTTGCCTGCAGACCTGGGCAAAGCAAAATGAAAGCTTGGAGGCAATGAATTGCATTTTGCTCTTCTTTTCTGTTAGCGTTTTCAACCTTTATCAGATTTTTTTTTTACCTATTGCATTTAGTTCTACTTCCACAGGTCTCTGTGGTGCAAACCAAGTATTCTTTTCCTTTTAGATACATATTCCTAATAATTGAAAGAGCAGGAATCTCTGTATTCTTCTTTATCCAGGAAACCATTCACTACCATTGTTTTTCCCTAGCAACCACAGTATCACACAAAATATTTCTTATAAAGAAAATTCCAACAATTCCACATGCATAGACCTGCACAGAGAAAATAAGCTGTATTCAAAGACAGCATTGTGCAAGGTGAGTCTGATACTTCAGATGACCACAAATATTGACACTATGGCAACATTTTATATTCTGAGCTTGCCCAGCATGGTGATGTACTTGCTGACCAAGATTAACCCTTTGTCTGCTGCCGTTAACCACTGTGGATGCCAGATTCGCTGGCACAAATACGGCATAAAGTCCTGCACTCAAATCAGGAGTGACACCACTTCCACACAAAGGGAGATTCTGGCCTTTGCCTTTCATTCAGATTCAATCTCTGCTCTGAGAGCTGGCTGTGCCAGTGCTGCGAACAGCATCGATTTTGTGGCACCGCGCTGCCAGCGTTTGTGCGGAGGATGCGGAGCAGCGAATGCCCTACTTGCTCTGTTCCCATGACAACATCCTGCAAAGCAGCTCCTGCCAGCTTCCCCCTGACTGCCTCATCGCACCTGACAGCGTGCCCAGGCTCCGACTTTCAACCCAGACAAAGCCTCTTCCTTTAATTACCAAAAAGCCTTTCCCAGGGAAGAAAGATCTGTTTGAAATAGCGGTGTTTTGATCGTCAGAGCAGAGGTATTAAGCTCTCCAGCACCCAGACACTAGGAGAATGGCTGAGTTTGGTTTGCCATTCATGCTGCATGTTGGTAATGTAATCAGGAATGACTTGAGGGTTGGCTCCAGGACTATATTCTTTTCTTCATTGTATGCTGAAGTGAATTAATACCTAACAGCACTTCAAGTAACTCCTGATTTCATGTAGAAGATGGCAAATAATTGCTTGGAGTAATGTTCTAGAGAAAACAATCTGCTTTTCTTGGGGGTGTGCCTTGTCCTGCCAGTCCTTCAAAAGCTGTATTTCCATGAGCAAAGCCTTGAGACTGATCAAGCCAGCAGTTCTTCAGGCAAAATGAGTAGGAGCAGATGAGAAATATGGAGCATAAAGATGAGTTCAGGGCATTGAAGCTGAATGGCAGTGGAGGAAAGCAGGGTAAGTTTTCCTGCCTGCCAGTCCAGTGTAATGCTAGAGTGAGGTAGAGGATGATTTTTTAATTTTTTTTAAAAACTTTTTTCCTGTACAGATTCTTAGTTTTTAATATGTAGACTGAGAGTTCAGTCGGTGGTTTTGGCTGTACCACTCCCAATTGCTCAGTATTTCCTCAATGGGTGCATGTTGTAATCTGGCTAGAAGGGAATCAAAATTAGGCTTGGTAACCAAAAAATGGCTGAGATCCTTACCAGGACTCCTCCAGGACCAAGAGGAGCTTGCAGCTGAATGCTGATATGGTTCTCTCCTTTCTGAGACATGAACAGCTCTGTGGCTGGGAATTTCTCTGTCCTGACATGGCCATGGCCTTACCCAGGACAGGTTTTGGGAGGTGTGAGTGACAGGGGCTCCCTGCACTGTACCTGAGAATGGTAACAGGCCCATAGGTGACAGCACATAACCCATCCTGGGCACTTGCAGCACCTGAACCCATTGGCCCCTAACTGAGGAGTTCTGCAGCACAGCAAATCCTCAGAATAAAATCCACTGCAAGAGCCAGTTGCCCTGGTAGGCAGAAAGCATTCTGTGGGTTATTGAACTCAGGATGTCCGCTGTTCATCCTGCTGCTGGGTGACCACAACATGTGTATTTTGATTTGTTCCATTGTCAGTGCTGTTCAGCCCAAGCACTTCTGTGACCCCAGCATCAGCCTGCATGGTACCTTCCACTTAACTCAATTACTGGCTCATTTGCTATTCCATTTTATTTGAGCTGGGCCTTAAAGACCAAATCACGTGTACTGCAAATTACACAATGTCCATCCTTAACTTGGACAGCTTCAAGCAGGTGCTAAGGAGCAATTAGATCACTGTAGAAGCTGCTATTTAACTAAGAAAGAAAAGACAAATCTAAATAAGACAGATGCAGAGAGAGCTCAAAGCTTGCTCACACTGATAATGAAAATTAATCAAACATCATTAGCAGTCTCCAGAGAGTTCAGTACATCATGTGCTTCTGAGATGTGCTTCTGGTTGTTCTCTGCCTGACAAGAGTACCCACTTCTCTCAGCTCAAGGACAGAAAAGAGATTTGCTGCATCAATTAAAAGATTAAAATTTGGGGCCTTTTACAGAGAGAGTTGGGAAGCTTTCTTAAAAATCATTTGGGCCAGCCTGTGGCTTAGCAGTGCTGAGCAGCCAGGATCAGAGGGGTGGCCAATAAATGCATGCAGGTGGTTCCACTAAATACACAGCCTTGCTTTTCCTCCCATGGAGTGGGACTTACCTGGAGACACTCCATTCTGAGCAGTGCTCCCTGGGAGGCTGCTTCTACACCTAAATACAGCTGTGATAGGTAAGCAGCACATTTCATGCAGAGGAGTTGTCAGGAGAGTTGGTTACTAATACCAGTCTCCTAAGGATTATTTTAGCACACAGTTAATTCTACTAAAGCCTCATGTCCTTCCTTTTGCCATCCCACCTTTCTTTTTCGTTGTCCAAGTTGCCCTAATTTTAACTCGTCAGCTCAAAAGCTGGACACCAAGTCCATTCAATTTGTATTGTGTTTAACACACTGGACCCCTGGTTAGAGCTTCTGAGCTTTACAACAATTGAGTTTTGTTTGGGATTTGTGTTTGTGTCCTTTGGATCTGGTTGTTTACCCACCACCACCACTTATGTTTATAGTTTTGTATTGTGGGAATTATGGGGAAGATGAATAACTGACCTTGTTAGTCAAAGATTTGTCAGTTCAGGCTTAAAAATCAAGAGAAAAGAATCTAAAAGAGTGAAAGAAACTCAGGGTTTGTGTTTGCACATGAGCACATAGTGATGTAGACCTGCAGCCATCCCACAAACCAGTCTTCAGACTGGTGCACATTGTCCCTTCATCCTGTCAGAGTCCTGAGAGCTTCTCTCCTGAAGCTGGGCCTTGGGAACTGACCTTTGGGATTGATTCAGTGACCTCCCTGCAGATGTGGCAGTTTGCAGTGCCAGGGATGGGGCTGTGCCTTCGCTGAGCCTGCCCTCTGCTGCATTACTTACCTGAGACCCCCAGGAACAAACAAGACATATTTTTCTCCTGAAGCAATAAGAGGTGCATCTAGATCACCTTAACTTGATTTGGGATGGCAGAGAGTGGAAGTGCAGGGAGAGCAACTGCTGTGGGTTCATTGTCATCAGTGTCTTCTAATACAATTTTTGAATGAGAGCATCCTATTAACTCTCTTTGTACAGACTACAGTGATTCATTGTACTAGAGCTTTCTCCATGTGGCTTTTTTGCAGCTGCCACTGTGCTCAGATGCTCTCTGGATAGGTACAGGTTAACCCAGCAGGCACTCTCTAGCATTTAGAACATTGTCCAGGACCAGAAGAGATATGTCCCCACTGAGATACGTCTCAGCCCTCAGAGCTAAGCCTGAGATCTTCACTCTACTCACTACTTCATTGGAAGTCACTGGACAGGACATTGGAAGGTGGCTTGTGACCTCAATACCTCAGCATAGGAAGCAGCAGGAGGAAGGAAGGAAATGCCAGGCAGAAGCTTTCTTGCAACAAAACGTGGTCTCAGTTGGAGCAAATTTAACCAGGATAATGCTAAGCTGTAAATGCCAAGTTAATTAGTCCTCATGCATAACTTGTTTTTAAAAATACACTGATGTCTCCTGAAGGAACTAGAGCCCATTTCCCCTTCTGTTAGCCTTAAAAGTCAATCTGAAAAAATGCCATTGAAGTCTAAACCAAGAAGTATCACGATGCTTTCAGCAGAGAAGCTCTCTGTGAGTAGGAGCTTAAAATCCACAGATTTCCTCTCTAAGCCTGCCAAACCAGAAGGCTGAACAGCCTTCCCAGGGCACCTCTCACAGCAGAGCCACTTCACTGGATTCTCATATGACTGCACTGTTGAGGCCCAGTTGTTTCTTTGTTACACCAGCTCCAAGCTACATTTTGCCCAGTTATGAGTATTCTACTTCTCCACCAGCAATCAAAAAGGCTAGTGGCAAAGTCCTGATCATTTTTCATGTGTCCTGATCTCTACTGGCCTGGATAAAACCAGGTCACTGGGCTGCAACTCACTTGTCCCAGCCTTTGTCTTCCACCCAGGGATTTTGAAATGTTTTTTTGATTTGCGATCTAGGAAAGACCCAATGATTAACTCTGAATTATGTTTTTATTTTCAAATGACTTGCCAGCGCTGTCTGGTGTTGCACAGTTTCTCTTTGCCCCTGTTCTCCATGACTCAGTATGTTTTGCATCTGTCAAGAGGCTGATCCCTCTCCTGATCACTCCATGTGATCTTGTTTGTGGAGGAACAGAGGACTGAGATTTATAGCAACACCTTAAAATATATTGGTTTTCTCACTGAGGTCACAGATCTCAATATTGCTCCATCCCTTATGCAGTATTTTTCAATGCTGCCTTTGCCAGCATTGCCGTTGAGATGCTTCCCAGCTGGCAACACCTGGAAAATTCCATGGCCAGCTGTGCATCCCTGTGTTGCAGGTAACAGAGGTACTTGACCCTGCCTACCTCCCCCTTACAGCAGAGAGAATTTTTAGGTGGTTGGGTCCTGGTCTCCCTCCCCAATCTTCCTGTCAGTCCTCTCTTAGTGCTTCATCCCTTGATAGGAGCATCTGGCACCGAGATGCTGCCAGCCCGAGCCCGGGGACAGCGCAGCCCGCGGTCCCTGCGCTCCTCCCGAGCCAAGCTCCAGCAGCTGGGTACCACAGCACAGGGTCTGGCAGCTCCACAGGCGATACAAACCAGCGGCAGCTCAGAGCGCCAGGTAGGGGTTTCCTCAGCTGCAGTAGCTCCACTGGAGGGAGGAGGTTGTTTCTCTCCGAGAAAGAGAGTGATGGTGAGTGGTGGTGAGCAGTAGATCAGTGCTGGCCCTGGCACTGTCGGGGGGAACACAGGCGGCTGGAGCAGCATTAAGAGCTCCCCACCTTCTGCAGATCCCCCACCTGTTTCTGGGTACTGGGCGGGTTGATGTTTCACAAGCACCTAACTTTACACCACTATTCCTTGTGCGAGCCGAGGCGCTTTTCTGGAGGATCCAACCGCGTCTCCCTGCGGGGGCAGCCACGAGCCCCGGGCATCCATCCGACCGCAGCCAAAAAGCCGAGAGAAGGTCCCCGCAGCTTCCCCCCAGCTAATTCTCCTGCTGCCGTGGCTTCCTGTTATTCCTAAACTCCTATTTTTGGGTTGTCGACTGTCTTCATACCCATTTTGGGAGTGATGAAATCTCATCCCGGGGAAGTGGTTGCAGCACCACTCTAGTAACAAAATCATTAAATCAATCGCCTTTGCAGCAAAGCTATCTCTGGTGAAATGTCACTGATACCTGCAGTGTCATCTCCAGAGCCTGCAGCCTTTCCTCAGCTGTGTGCTTGTTAACAGAGGAGGAGGAGGCCAGCACATGGCTGAGCTACTGCCAGCAGCGCAGAGCTCATGGAAAAGAGAAAAAAAAGAGGAATCTCAGTTTAGGAAAAGGAGCACACTTTCAGTTAATGGAAACCTGATACTTCACCTCCATCTATTAAGCAGCAGGTGGGAAAGCAATACAGACCTCAGCTGATGTTTGTCCCATAAAATAAACCCAGCAATATACAGCCCCAAGACATATGTTTATATAGAAATAAGTCATCAAGTTATTTGCTTCTGAGACATAAGAATTAGATTTGTTTTCACAACATGTTGAGCATCACTTCATCATCAGTAATAGAAAAGCCTGTAAAAAGGACCTCCCTGGAGAGCTATTAGATAACAGATTACCCTGGAGATAACTGTGAAGAGACACCCCAGCAGGTCTCATCTCATCAGCTGCTCTGTTGGTAGAAGTGATGAACAAATGTTGGTGGGTCTCAGCAGGACCCAAAATGCATGTGAGTGATGGCTGTAGGGCTGCTCCTGGCAAAGGCCTCTGACTTTCCACTGCAGAGTGGCCAGCCCAGAAGAACTTAAGCAGCAAATGTGGTGGAAGGAGGTGGAGGGTTGTGGGGTGAGCCCCACTCTCAGAGGTGCTCTCAGAGGGTCTTCTCTGCTGCTGCCTGCCCACATGGCCTTTACAGTAAGTACAGGCATGAATTGGGAGCCTGACAGCCACTCTCCACCAGATCTTCAGGTCTCTGAAACTTTCACCGAGTGTTGATGCCTTGCCCACATGGGCCATCTTAATTGCAAGGGCCCAAGCATCAAGATCCTCAATGTTCCACCAGCTTTTGAAGGTCTGCAGTGGGTTCACCAGGGTTCTGTTTAATGTCTTCTTCTTTGAGTGCTTTATCTCGGCTTTAGACGTGACCAAAAAGACGTGGTCTTGGAGGGAGCAAAGGCATTTCATCCCACCACACTCTGCTGGCCACATGAGCACAAGGGACAGTGCTTTGACCAAGGAACAGCTGGCTCACTTTCCCTGAGGCTGCTTGGGAAGGGGGTTGTCCTTGCCCTCTGCCTGTGAGATGTTTGTGTGCAGCATGACGGCATTAACCAGCTGAATAAAACATTCAACAAAACCCTCTCTCACCCCAGAGGCAATGTCCTCTCACAGCTTTCTTTATCTCATGAGTCCTCCTCATCCCACATGGCTGCAGGCACTGCCCTCTTCTCTGCTCCCAGCACCTGCCAAGAGGCAGCAGGTCCCTCGGTTACAAGGCCTTCCTGCAAACCCCTGTCAGGGAGGGGTTGCCAAAGGGGCACAGGGACACACTTGTGCTGGAGAGGAGCACCCAGGGCTTGTGGAGCTGCTCTGCAGCACTCAACTGCTGTACCCTTTACCCCTGTGAGCATGCAAGTGCTTGACACAAAGATCTGATATTATTTCCCCTATTCTGTAATCCCTCTGGACTGAGGTCAGTGCCTGGCCCCTATAGCAGCTGTCCTGTCTTATGCTGCTCACAGAAGCCACCTCTGAAGGGCCACCAGCTCCAGGGCTAGCCCCAGCATGCAGAAGGGATGGAATTTTGCCCATTGATTTTCTATTTGTGTGTGCTGGCACTCTGCTCTCTAGCATCACAAATACAATCCAGAAACCTGTAGCAGCTCCAGGAAGCACAAGATGTTATTTTTGCCTGTACATTGATTCTTCTAATTTTTTTCTCCATTTTATTGCTGGAGCCTGGTTTCTTTCCATGCTCAGAGAAAATGCCAGCCCAGCATTGACGAGAGCCAATTTCACTGGGCGTGGAGTATTGCTGCTCCACCAAAGGTTTTTGCTGGGGACTTGGAGTGGGTGAAAGGATAATTCCTCATCAGTGAGACAGAGCTCAACTACTGCTGAAGCATCCTAAAGCCCATCCAGGCAGAGACAGGAACTCCCTAAATTCAGATTCAAAGCTTTGGGGAAGACCCTGACCTCTGCCTGTGGTCACACAGCTATAGCACTCGTTCCTCTCATGTTCTGGCTGCTTTCTTCTCCCAGCTTTCCAGAGTTTGCCAAGGACTCTCACACCCAACCTGCACTGGCAGTGCCCCAGCAAGGTAACACCAAAACAGCTTTCCAAAGGGTAAACCTCGAAACAGCAGGATCTCATAGATCCCATACCTCCCTCGGGAGGGAGAGCCATGCTGACAGAAGGTTGGGATTTCAAGTGGTCACCTTTTAGCCCAAGTGCTGTGTGCCATTTAGCCTGCCATGGTTAATTCATCACAAATGCTGCTCTCTCTCAGTTCCCAACAGCATTTCCAAAAGCACTGTAGAGCCCCAACAGGCTTAAGAGTGAAACAAAACCCTTTTCCTAAAAGAGACATGCACTGAAAAAAAAAATAAAAATCATATCAAGCATACAAGCAAATAAACAGCAATAATAGTGTAACTTTATTTAGATTTAATTTGACATTTAACACAGTAATAGGCACAGAAAGAAAAAAGTACCAAAATACCAAACTCATAGGATATAAAATAATCAAATATATTTCATATTTAGTGAAATATTTCTACAACACATCAGTGGGACTACCCTGGGCAGCCCAACCCTGTAAATATATATATATTTATAACTGTGTTATATAAAATACTGTATGTAGAGAAAGCACTGAAGCTTATCACCAAAATAGAAAATAGCTCAAAATACAGATAGTTCAGGTTTGCTGGATGTACCCAATATTGAAAAGAAGTCCAAACCCACTGCAGGAGATAAAGCTCCAGCCGAGATGCTGTGGCAGGCATGGGATGGCAGAGGTGGGCACACACTGGATCAGCTGCCAAGAGCCTGGCTGCCAATGGCCATGAGGTGACCAAACTTTCTGATTCTCACCCACAACCACCCAAGAGGCTTCTGAAGCAGGAATGCTGCTGGTGCTTGCCATTGATGCCAGGGCCAAAGTGCTTTTGCTAAGTCAGAGCTGCCTGACTCCTGCAGCACAACCTGACCCCTTAAGGATCCAGCTGCAGCAGGACTGGCCATCAGCAGATGCACAACACCACACATGTTATTCTGAATTTTAAAGATGCCTCTTCAAGCAGATCCCAGCAATTAATTCTCGTTAGGTTTTGAAAACATGAAAATCTGAGTTTGTGTGAGGCCAGGCTCCCCCAGGCAATATCATGTGGCACGGGAAGTAGCAACCCTGCTGCTCCAGGACAGTGAAACCAAACAGAAAGCTTGTCCTGGCAAAAACTCCCACCTCCCCTGAGGGTCATCAAGGGTTGTATTTAAGAACCCAAGCAATCTGTAGACAGGTATAAAAAATATGGCATTTCTGGCAGCAGCACTGAAGTGCAGCTGGAGTCAGTAACCTGCACCAGGTGTGGCCTGGGCGCTGCAGGGGCTTCAGGCTGGGTGCTGGGTGGGCAGGGGTGGGCACAGGTCCTGGTGGCAGGGGCAACCCCGGGCACTGCATCTGCTGCTCTCCACACAACACACTTCTGTGCTTTTTGTTGCTTTTTGGGCCAGTGTAATGGTTGATTTACTTGACTACCCCATAGGAAGGCAGCCAAGACTTGCCCAGAGGATCCCTCCTCAGAGGGTTTCGAGCCTCTGTCCTGGTGCCAACCCCACTCTGGGAGCCTTCCCAAACCCTGTTCCTGTGCTTCTGCCACGCCACTGCAGAGAAGCCTGTAACCCATTAATAATTCTGCAATTGCTCTTTCTCATCAGGCCAGCAGCTGCATCCCTAATTACATGGCAACAATACTATGCTAACAGGATGAGCTATAATTCCTAGGTGGTATTAACATTGTTATTTCACTCGAAGTAACTTCCTGGTAATGGCCATTTGAATGTGGCAATATCAATTAAGTGAATATAAATGCTTAGCCCCTGGAAAAATCATTAATAAAAATCTCATTCTGATAGCCTCTAATCACAGCTAAGTACAATTACTCATACGAGGCCACTATAAAAAGTATTTTTATCATCAGAAGAAATTCATAAGGTTTTCCCAACTGTTTGTAATAAAGAGGACACTATATAGAAAAGTCCAGAAAATAAGCACAATAAGTTTGTTTCTCAAAACCCATAGATAAACATGACAATATCTCTAAATTACTGGCTACAAACAGGATTTCATTTAGCTCTACTCAAGCTGTAGCCTAGTATAAATGTTTTCAAAGCAGCGCATTGCTGTTTCATCTGGAACAGCTGCACAGGATTTCTTTGATATCAAGCTCTTGTGTGGGGATGGCGTTTCAACTCCTCTTTATGCCTCCAAACTGCTGAAAGTGGAAGGAAAAGACATTTAGTAAAACAGGCATTCCTCATGGTGGGGGGAGGAAAAAAAAAAGCAGCATAATTTGGGCTTGAAAGCAGTACTAAGAAATAATTTATCACTGCAGCGGCGACAGAACCACGCTGCGTCTCTCGCATCTCTGTTTCAAAGGAGACAGGGAAACCAGCCAGGGGTCTTGTGTCCCCCACAGTGCTGTCCCTGGGCTCACACTCTGCACCCAGGGCCATCAGCTGTCCCACACTGGGCAGGCAGGTGAGCTGGGCAAGGAGCAGGGGCACCTGCGCTCCCATCCTGACCGCCCGCTAGCCCATCCATCCCCCCTGCATCCCCCCGATGCCCATGGATACAGCCAGCTGAGGGAGGTGCGCTCCTTCCCCTGCTTCCCTGCTCCCTCCCAGGCTCCTGGAGCTCGGCAGTTCCCAGCACGGCCGGTTTGAGCTGCAGGGGGCTGCGGGACACCACAAACCCCCGGGGCTGGTCGGAATGTGCAGCTGAAGAAGATGCTGACCTACATCAGCCACCAGACACGCTTTCTTGAGCGGTGAGCAAACGTTTTTTAGGTTGCTCATCGCTGAGCAACCACAAGTGCTGCCTGCGAAGGCACAGAAGTGCAAACCCCCGTCAGGCACTCGGTGCCCGCCGGTTTCGTGAGTCAGAGGCAGGAATCAGTGATATATCTCTTATTCACAGCACTCAGCAAGAAAGAGCCCCATGCAGTGCCTGGGAGGAGGGGGTTTACCCTGCCTGCCTGCCTGCAGAGCCAGCCACCACAGCTACACACATTTGAAAGATACAGCACATATTTATCTTTCTTTAGGGAGATAAGGCTGGAAAAATCTGGGACACCAGGAAGAGCTGGCAGGAGGGCTGCTGGGGTAATGCAGGGAGAAGTGGCAACACCATTATCTCCAGACAGGATCTCTCTCTCAAACATTCATGTGGGTTTGTTGGCCTTGCTTCATAAATATTTTCCAGACAAAGGTTTGTTTGCGAACACTGTCAAAGCAGGCCTCAAGGAGTCTTCTTAGTGACCTCCAAAAAGTACATTTCCTAAGGCATTCCCCTGTGCATGTCTTGTCAGACACCCGCTTTGATGTACAATGTTTACTAGGGAAAAAAAAGCAGTAAAAGTTGACAAAGGCTGCCAAAAAGTCCAGGGACTCCGTTTCAAAATTTGATGAGCTGATGAAAACAATTTCTGCTGGGGCCATTGACCTCTCACTCTCCTCCAGCAAAGGGTCCTGGCAGCTCCTGTGTGGCCCTGCCAGGGGGCACTGCCAGCAGGCTGAGGGATGCACATGCAGCTCACCTCCCCAGACTACTTACTGCTCTCCTGCCTCAGCACTGTCAATGCTCACAAATGGGATTTCTTCCCTGTCCATCTGCCCCAGAACGAGGTGGTGCTTCTCCATGTTTATGACACACTGCAGAGAATAAATGTTAAGAGGGAAATCTGTAAATGAGAGTGGTCCCAGCTCCTCTGTCAGCACAGGTAAGCATCCTGCTGCTGGAAAACTCCTACCTTTAGAGACTTCAGTGTCTGCAGCCCAAAGGAAAAGGGTTGCTCGTTGTCTTCTGAAAAAACAGGACAATTCAGATTTATACATTTAAAATTCCCTCCTGGGCTTTTTGTCAGTGACTCCATCCTTCCTCCCTTTGTGGTTGTTCTGCTAAACCAAGCCCTGTTTATAAAGGGACTGGCTCCAGAGGAGAACAGGAGGGCACAGGAGGGCAGGTGAATGTGCCTGCAGGGAGATGCAGCGGTTGCTCCATCAGCATGGCAAAGCCAAGCTTGCTGAACACATCCTCCCCCTTCCCTCTGGGGGGCCAAACAAGAACTTACTCTGTTTTAATTTTAACATCTTCCTAGAGCTTTGTTTTTCCTGTTGGGGTAGGAGGAAGTAGACCCCAGCCCACAGGGAAGGACCAGAGGGTTCTACACTCACCCACGACGAGGGCAGCGCACTCCACGGGGACCGCTCCCACTGTGAGGGACAGACACTCGATCTGGCCAATGGCTTTCACCTTGTTTGGCAGTGAAACCATCTCATCTTCAACAGGGAGTGCTTTGAGATGCTCCTTTAACCTGTGGGCATTGAAAACTCTCCTAACATCACATGGCCGTGGCTTGGCTGTTCCAGCAAGGAGCAAATGGTGTTTGGAGGGTGCTTACACCTGGGGCACTCTTAGCTTGCTCATTTACCACACTGCTGCTGGCAAGCTGCTTCCCTGGCAGGTTCTCTGTGGGTGCTCTGCAGGCAGCCAGCAGCCCACACCCACATCAGACCACAGCATGACCCACAACGCAGCCCAGGGCTGCCCCAAGCACAGCTCTGTACTGCCTTTTGGGCTTTACCCCAGGAATCTTCTTCCTACATTTTCTTGAGGCTTGGGGAACACAAAATTGCTTCTAATGCAGAGTGGGGAAGGGTTATGCAGTGTAAGGAAGGGTTAGCTCACTTCAGCTTCCACAAGTGGAGTTGACACTGTGTCCCCATGGAATCACAGAAATGATGAGGTTGGAACAGACTTTTAAGGTCACCGAGTCCAACTGTTGACCCAGCTCTGCCAAGGTCACCACTAACCTGTGTCCCCAGATGCCACACCCACACCCATTGGGAACACTTCTGTGCCACCACTTCGCTAAGCAGCTTGTTCCCAGGCCTGACCATCCTTTCAGTGAAGAAATTTTTCCTGTTACCCAAACCTCACGTGTCACAACCTGAGACAATTTCCTCTGGTTCTGTCGCTCTTCACCTCACTCAAGCCTCCTTCCAGGTGGTTGTAGAGATCAAAAAGGTACCCTCTGAGTCCCCTTTTCTCCATGCTAAACATGGATTACATCTGGGGCAGCCCAGTCTGTGTTTGTCAGTTTGTTAGGTGCTGCTGCTGCTGGGTTTGTTCAGAGGAAATGAGGACAGATCAATCACATTCAGCCCAAAGAAAAGAAAAAAGGATGTCAGAGATACCTCAAGTACAGCTTCTATCTACACCCTTTGAACCAGCTTGGCAATACTAATTAATTATTTAGCTTCAGTTTCTCTTTTAAACTGAACAAGAATCTAATGGAAAGGCTTTTTGAGGCACTGATCTCTCCCTTGGATAAAAGCCATATCAATTTTCAGCTCTTTGAGGCACCTTTCTGCTGAGCCGCATTGCAGCAGTGCATGTGTGTGTGTGTCTGTCTGTCCATCTGTCCTGGGAGAGCCCTCAGAGGTTCCAGGAGTGAGGTGGGCATTGCTGGGAGGGGTAACGGGGGAAAAAGAGCTGGATCCCCTCTGCTGCCTCCTTGGAGTCTGGCCTTAAAAATCAGTAGGAACCTGTCAATCAGAAGTTTATGAATTCCTTGGCCACCTCCTGCACCTCCTACAGTTCCACAGGGGATTTCTCATACTGGCAACCCGTGAGCCTTCTCCACTGCTTTCCTCGGTGTGAGGGGGAGGGAGTGACTGGCATCATGACAAGACACAAAAAGTTTTTGAAAAAGAAGGGAAGAATTGAGCCTGAGCATCAGACACACAAGTGCTGCTTTGAGGCACCAAATCCTGTGAGACCTGGGCAGCAGAAACAGGCTCTGGCCTCTTTCTTCAGTGCTCTGTGAAGAACAGGGCTGCTGCAGCAGGGCAGCACTGCAAGAACTGCACCAGACACATGTGAGAAACACAGGGAGCAGAGGAGCTGTCCCAGAGCATGAAATCCCTCCAAATGCCATCGTGTGGCCATCCTAAGCTTGGCTGAGCTGCTCCACAGATTGTGACACGGTTGTCGTAAGCACAGCCACCTTCCAGCCACTAAGCACTATTGTGCAAAGTAATTAATGTTAGCACAGCAACAGGCACCATTCATTCAGGGCCTTGCAGTAGTGCTCAGTGAGCAGGTGCAAATTTTTTTCTTTCATAATTGCTGCAAGATAGCTGCAAAAAGTAATGATTCCATGGGAACAACGTGACAAAGCCTCCTTGATATCCTGTGAGCTGATGCTCACAGGAGAGATGAGAGTTTTGCTGCAAATGGCTGTCAGTCACCTCTTTAATAATCCATAAATACATTTTCTTTCCCTTTAACCAGGAGAAATTTGTAATTGGGAGCAGCATCAGGCACACAGTTCTGAGAACATTCATGCACACAGCTTCTTTACACTGGGTGCTGGGCCAGCAGAGCTACAGCCACTGTTTGGGGGCATGTGGAGCAGCCTGGTCCCTGCCCTGCCACGGGAGCCTGCAGAGCTGGGCTGGGCTGCAGCCCCACGCCTGCCCTGGGGACACAAAATTCTGGGGAAAGTTCAGCTGTTTCATGAAGCACTGAATGACAAGCAGGCAGTGAAAAAATTCCGTCTGAAGGGATTCCCTCTGGTGAATAGGATGGTACCAGTGGCTTTCTATTCCATCTCCCTGTCTCTTAGCATTGGGACAGGATTTGGTTGTAACAGGAGGGTCAGGGGCTTGCCCAGTCACAACCCAAGGCACTCCCTTCTTCAGAATGACCATCACTGACACGAGCAAAGGCCCAGCCCCAGGACACTGCCTGTGCTGCTGGGTTCCATGCTCCTGCAGAACAGAAATCCAGCTGGATATTTACCCCAGCCTGTCCAGGCAGGCGGACGACATGAGGTTGTGCTGTGAGCCGGTGTCCACCACGGCCTTCAGCTCCTTCCCCGCACACTGCAAGAGCAAGAAGGGATGGGAAATGATGTGTGGGATGCAGGATGAGCACCAGAGTGTCCAGGAGCTCTGGTGCCCATGAACTCTTCTCATGCCAGATCATCCCTGCTCCCCTGCACGCCCAGATGTGTGTACGGTCCTGAGCCCTTCCTGGCTCATCTGCCCCTGCAGAGAGCAGATGGAGCAGCCCCAGGCAGGAAGGAACACACTGTGGAGAGTGGGAAATACAAATGAGCATGGGGCTAAGGAAGAGAAATGTGAAATTACCCTTGGGCAAAGAGAATAGAGGTGGCACTAGAGGAAAACAAGCAGGCTGTGAGCAAAAGGACTTGCCATGGATAATTACATGCCAGCATTTCAGCGTGCTGCCCCAGCCTAGCTATCCCCTCCACCCTGATGTGTAAGGGAAGACATCCATCAGACCAGTTTTCTCTGTGATTCCCAGGTGGGCATCTCTGCCACAGCAGCCTGGAGCTGCAGAGGGAGTGTATCCCCAAGGCTGTGGCAGTCCTGTGGGAGCACAAACCTGAGTGGGAAACACGGAGAACAAGAGCACAGCCTGAGATTGTTGGAAATAAAATCTACAGAAAAAAAAAAATCCCACAAAAGGCTGTGGAGGGACTATTACCTGGCAGCTCACCGCTATGAGCTCTTCATCCTCTGTTTTGCTCGAGCTGCCCAGTTTGGTTTGGTTCAGCTTGTTGGTCTGTGATGAGAGATCACCCTTTGGAGTCCAGCTGCCTCGGCTGCCTCGGAACTTGGATAAATTTGTCTCCATCAGGCGCTTCTGCAGGATGTTATGTGGTTGCTTTAAGAAAGAACACGGTAAAGTCAGAGAAAAGACACACAGTGGCCTGTGTCACCAGACTGCCTGTGGTGCTCTCACAGGAGGGAGGCCCTAAAGTCTTACTCTCCCTAATTCCCAAACTACAGGTATGCTATACAGGTAGCTAGTTCTGGTTTACCTGTCTTTGACTAAAGAAAATTTATTTTGAAAAGGGAATAATACTTTCAAACTATTAACCTTTGAGACCTTGGAGGGATGCCTTTCTTTTACCAAACTCAAATTCAAGGTGGGAATCCAGACGAGTCCAGCCTTTTCAAGCTGGTGTTTCATCCATAACTGCCTTCATCTCTAGATGAAGGGAATTCTGTAGTGATGTGAAAAATCAGGATGTAATAAATCACTTTTCCAATGATATTCACCACCTAAGAATAAAAAAACGTCTAAAACTGCCTCTGTCCTCTTTCCCCTGTACTTTTATTTACCTGCTAAGGGTGGCTAAATGGTACCAATCCTGAGTGCCATACCACAAGGAGAAAGGGAGAGGAAGGAAAGAGGTAAGCTGGTCTGAGGCAGGTAGGTATTATCTCAGAATTCCCAACACCTCTCTCTTTCTGTCATTTCCATTTGCTCCAGGAGAAACATGTTGCCTCTCAAGACCTCCTCCAACCTCTATCCCAAAAGCCTTTTTATGTTTAATGTTCATCGCAGATGGATGCACACACTCTGCTGGAGGTGAAATGACTCTGCCTGATTATCTGCTCATTTCTCTGCCCAGCTAATCTGCCCTCCCCATTAATGCCTTTCCTTCTGGTTTTAATTTGTCCATGGTGAGACATTTTTACTGGCTTATTCCCAGATTTTTGCATTCATGTTAAACATGCCTGTGTGTCTGCAGAGCCATCTGAACCAGCAAACCTCCTCATCCCAAGGGAATATCAGAGTCAGGACAACTTTGAAAACCTTGGGCCACG
The DNA here is from genome assembly GCF_001522545.3 of Parus major. Classification (NCBI taxonomy): domain Eukaryota; kingdom Metazoa; phylum Chordata; class Aves; order Passeriformes; family Paridae; genus Parus; species Parus major. The sequence continues at coordinate 4,981,282 of NC_031774.1, read as the reverse complement.
GGTTGCCAGGTTGGCCAGTGCCCACCCTTGTGCACAGCATGTTAAATAACACCACTTACAGAAGTCTAATGCAAGCTGGCATCATCCTGAAATAACCACAGCCACGCTGGCGCTTCAGATCCCACTGTGGGCACAATGCGAGCGGTGGAGCTGGACCTGACTGATGGGATGGGGCAGCTGCAGCCAGCACCAGTGGTCACTGGGACACGTCAGCTCCTTGCATCCCCACTTCCCACTGCTCTGATTTCTGCTACTTGAAATTAAATCTCATGGCCATTTTGGGTTACAGGCACTTTGTCTGACCAACCTGCTACAGAGCGTGTCCTGTGTGCAGGCAGCAACTCCTGCTGATGGGGAGGAATCAGGTCTGATGTTGTGCTGCCTTCCCAGTGAGGCCAAACAGCAGAAACCAGTATTACTGAACTGGATTAAAGGCAGGCAGAGTGGCTGCACTGGTACTGGGCCCTGCTTGGAGGGACAAGCAGATCAGTTTGGAAGTGAGGGCTCCTTGTATGAGGCAGAAGCTGTAGGTGCGCAGTCAGCACTGTGATCCCTTCCAGTGCTCCTCACCAGAGCAAAAATGCAAGCCAGGGTTTTTTGACAGTGGGTGGGATGTCCTTTTCACCTTTTATGTTTGACTGCAGCTCAGGAACACAGCCAGAACACTAATTCTTCCCATCATTTAAAAACGACAAAAGAAAGGGGAGTGTAGAAGTGAATGGATGGAGTTCACCCAGCTGGCCAGAAGACAGCCTGTCACACGGTGGTCACCTTCTTGTGCCCAGCCCCACTCCAGCAGGACCAAGAGAAATTTCTGAATGGCATCATGCAGGACAATCTGGGTGTTCTTCTGAACTGCCTGGCCTCAATCTCCAGCACACTCCTCATTGCTATTTTCACTGTCATCTACCATTGAATTCAACTTAATTTTTTTGAAGTGCAAGTTCTTCTATGGGTTGTTAATCAGTAGCATACATGGATTTTCTCAAGCCCTGGTTTTCATGAATCTTATATGAGATCCATCACTAAAAGGAAAAAATCCATCACTCAGTGGACACAAGTTACCAGCACAAATGGGGTTGTCTTTTGTTGACACTTGCCCTTCTGAAAACCACAGCAAATCCTGCCTCAGGGGGAACAAATATTCCTTGTGTTGTGCTCCAATACAGAAATAATCTCGCAAGAGGGGGCTGGAAAGGTTCCCTGCAGCACCATCCTGTCTCAGGCTATTAATTAGTTTGCTTTAACTTGGATTTCCCCTGACTCTTGTGTTCAACAGAGAGAGGGATGTTAGTCACGGAGATGACTCAAGTGATGGATACGTACTTGGTAAATGGATAATGTGCCAGGGAATGCTTGCAAATGCACATTTTGCTGGCAAACTGCAAGCAGACCGTGTCTGGGAGGGAGGAAGAGAGAAGAGGAAAACCTCCTCCTGACAGCAGTGGGCAAGGCAGCTGTGTTCTCCCTCCAGCATGGACCTGGCAGTGTTTGAAGGAACCCAGATTACCTGGTACAATATTCCTTTGCATTGCAAAAAACTGTTGAATATTTTATAAAAATATAGAATGTTACATTTCATTGTATCAGAAAAAAAAAAAGTTTTCCTTATTATATATACAAATACAAATAAATACAAATCAGGATTTTTTTCATATGATATTTCCAACACCGAGATTTTCAAAAACCTGTGACCCCCCAAAAATGTCACAGTGAAAACCTAAAAAAATGTGTGGAAACATCATTTACTGCTGGCCTTATTTACCACTGTCTGTCAAAAGCACAAATAATTCTGCCCAGCTTTGTTCCCCTCTGATTTATAAGCAAGTGCATTGCTGCAGCTTGCAGTATTCATTTCTCTGGCAGGTTTCCCTCTATTTGGCTTCTAAATCTGGGGATAACAAGACCCATCAACAATTTCAGTTGGGAGATGAAAGTCAGGGAAGACACCAGCTCCCCTCCCCCACAAACCCATCCCAGGAGGTTTGTCCTCTCTTCTGTACCTAGACAGTAGGGGTGAAAAAAAAAGGACTTTTAATGCATCAACAGAGTTAGTCCCAAGAAATAATCAATTTCTCTCTCTTCTTCCCATCCTTCATCCAAATTCACATGTTCTACCAGCATCCTCTGCTGTCAGCCCCTCTCTTAGAGTGATGAGGTGGGGCAGAGCTGCCCCCTGCACCCTGTGTGCCCAGGCAGCACTGGGCACAGCAGTGCACACAACATCAGAGCTTTTTGCATTTCAGGGAAGACACACCAAGCTCTGGGGCATGCACAGCAGGGAAGTGGGGACACCTGAACGCACTGCAGCTCATCCAGTGCTGCACCAGCCACGGGAAGCTGTGGCCAGGACCACCACAGGACACCCAGGGTTGTGCTGAGGGTGCCCAGGGGAGGTCTGAGGGCATGATGGAAACAGAAAATGCTTTTGTTGTTGTTGCTGCTTTTGGTACTATTTATAACTCTGTTTCCCAGGTTGTCAAATGATGTGGAACTGTTCCAGAGCAAGCTGCTCCAAACTGGTCCAAACTGAGGGCAAGAGGCAAGGGTCAGAGGACCAGGAGGAGCTGCAAGAGACAGCACACCCTGCCCAGGTTGGGAAGGGAGCCATGTCAGGAAGCCACATCACAGCTAAAGACCACCTTGTGCCAATTTTTTGGACTTCAGAAAAGAGGATAATTGAGGGAAGGGGCATCAAAATGAAGCTATTTCTGTTCTCTACATCCAGCCCAACAGTTGCCAAATTCAGGGTATACTTTGCTATAGCTTGGTCTCATACTGGACAGAGTGGAGTACATAAAGGGAGAGAGGAGCTAGAGCTCGGTCTGAGCCAGAACAATCCACTGGAAATGACGAGAGCATTGAAATGGATGATTACAAGTATTTATCAGACCTGCCTGTGCACAGCATCACCAGGAGAGCTGCTCCAGGAGCTGAGCAATGACACACAGACCAGGGGACACCAGCACACCCACCCTGGTGACCTGCTGCTGCTTCGCTGTGCACAGTACCCCCCGCACCATAGCCAAAAGGAAGGGGATTTCTCCCCAGAACTGGAATTCTTGTTGCCAGCTGCCACAGTGACAGACAGGATCTGTTCTCACCACCTGTCGCCATCTCTGAGGAGCTGTTCCCTCGTCTCTGCTCCTGCCAAGGCTGTTGGAAAACCCCCGCAGGAAACCCTGCGTTAATAACGCCGGTCACGTCAGAAGCCCCTCCACACACGTCACTACAGCTGCCACACGGCTCTGGGCACAAAAACGTGCTGCTTTGTGAGGAGATGCACGATTATTCACAAGGAGGCCATGCAAATGCCTTGGGCCAAGACCTCTGATGCCCTGGGCATCCTGATCATGCAGCTCAGTCCCTCTGGGCATGGGCCTCTCAATTTGGAAACACATGAAAGTGAAGTCCCATATTTTGGAGGGTCTCCAGTCTCAGGGATGCACAATCTCCCACTCCTCCTGGGAACAACCCTTGTGACATCCAGGCAGCCAGGGCAGTAAGGACACACAGTGTGTCCTCTCACAGCAATGCCCTTTCCCACCCTGGCTGTGTGAGGGCTGAGTGTGGCAGCGTCGCTTCACTGCAACACAACCCACGGACACATCTCTGAAATCCACGGAATCTTCTCTGGGGCTGTGGGAACAGCCTGAGCATGTGCCAGTTCTCTCACTCTGGAGCCTCCCTGCACACCCCATGGGGGTAGGAGGTTGTAGCCAAGGGAGCCCTGGCCACATGTGCCCACTGTGCCATCAGCCTCACTGTGGTGCAGGGACAAGGGGGATTTTGCAGTGGGGTGGCCCACAGCAGCTGGGTTCTACCCCCATCCCCAGCCAGAGACCCACCCAGCCACAATAGCCAGATGGACATCTCATCTCTGCCACATTGCACCTTCTTTTGGTTCTTGGAGGGGATTGGGAGCTGTGGCCCTCCCCAGGGCTTTGGCACATCCCTGGAGATCCCCCCATGCAGATCCTCCCTGCAGGGGCTGTGGGTGCCGCAGGGGTGATGCTGCAGCCATGGTGCAGGAGCAGGGAGAGCACCTCGAGTGACATCTCTGTGTCCAAAGTAGTGTCAAGGAGCCCCATGCTCTGCCCCTGGTACTGGAACAAAACCTGATCCTCACTGTACAGGGCAAAGGACCTCAGTGCTCAGTGCCCCTGGCTCCTCCTACCTGTTGATTCTAATCTGGGCAGAGCAAAACCCACATCAGGGATTCAGTCCTGCTCACTGGGGGTCACAGAGCCGCAAAATGTCATTTACACTCTGCTGATAATAGTAATAATGCCATCCCTCCCTGAAAAGCACTTCAGCTCCCTGCTGGAGAGCTGCAATTCAGTGGTGACCCTTCTGAGCCTTACCCTGGGCAGGAGCTTCACTTCCTACAATTGCAAAACACTTGGGATATCAAAAATAAATCACCTCCATGTGCACTGCAGAGAACAGCCAACTCATTCCACTTGTCTCAGGCAGGCAGAGCCAAGCCTAACCCTGCTGAGCAGGAAGGCTCTGACAGAACAAAACACTAAAAATAAAAAGATTGACTTTGGTTTTCAATAAAACCTATATCAAGCATTGGAAAAAAAAACAGTATTGTTTTACAAAGTGCAAGATTTTTTCACCACTTGGGCAAAAAAAACTAAAGGAGCTTCCCCTGGTAGATATGTTTTCTAAATTTTACCCCTTATGTCAGAACTTTGGATTTCACATTGAAGTATCTTTTCCCAGTAGAGAAAGCTGAAACATTTCTACAGTATTTAGAAATGCTCTCCAGCCCCCAGACATGGTGAATAACACCAAGTACAGGATCACATGGATCACTGTATACATAAACATTTTAAACCTAAAATTATGTCTCTTTGGTTTAAAAACCCCATACATGCATTAGCCTTTATTGAAGCATGATCTTGACAGTTTTACATTTTGAAATACCAGTGACTATACCAAATCTTTATGATTATGTGTTGTGTGCATATATAGATCACAGGCCAACATGTGTGTGTACCTATGCATTGTATGAAGCCATTTTGACTTACTCTGACCCAGAGAGGAAATTTGTGCTGCAATCAGAATGCTATTTTCATGCAAAAATTAAAATAATAATAATAATAATAATAATAATAATAATAATAATAATAGTAATAAAAAAATGCTATTAACTCTGAGTGCCAGGTATCTAAAAGTACTTACTAGTAGGAAACAACTGTGGTTATAACCAGCATCTTATTTCTACTCCCTTCTTTTTACATTAAAAAGTCCCATTTTTTTACAATCAGTTTCCACACGCAACCAACTTCCCCTAACAGAAACCAGCGTGAAGAAAGACACTGCCCTACCAGCTTCTTAAGCCTCCTTCCAATAAACACAATAGAGCCTTACAGTATCTTTCGAAGTGCCCAGCTTCTTCAGCCCGTCCAGAGGGAGGAGATCTGCAGAATCCTTGTGAATAAACTGAACCGCCTGCTTCATCCTCCTCTGCTGGCGGAGAGACGCCGCTTCCCTGATCTCCACTTCTTTCCTACTCGGCTCTGTCAGGATCCCCGAATAAAACATCTCTCCTCCCGCGAGTGGCTCTCTCCCTGAAGATGCGCGTCTCGGGGAGCTGCGCTGGGGATGCTCTGTCGCCTGCGCTTTATATCCGGAGCCTGGTGACGTGAGGAGGCCGGCAGGTGCCTCGGCCGGAGGGGCTGGGCACATCGGCAGCGCCGGGAGAGCTCGGGCTGCTCCCAGGGGATAGCACATCGCTGCCCCTCCCGACAGCCAGGCCAGCACAGGCGCTCCGGGGCTCTCAAATCCCGCCCGGGGGGAGATTTGAGACCGGCACGGCGCTGCCCAGCGGGCTCCCGGCCAGCCCCGGGACTGCCCTGAGTGGGGAACTGAGGTGTCACGACAGGTGACACTGCCCAGCACTCTGGGGGTGCTCCTGGGGGCTGTTCCCCCGGCCCCGCCCGGACTGTGCCGCTGGCCATGGGGAGGGAGTGTCGGTACCTTGTGCCCGGGGCGGGCTCGGGGTGCCCCTGGTCTCATCACAGCATCCCAGCAGCAATCTGGATCATCCCTGTCCACTCGAGCACCCAGGAAAACTGTCACAAAAGGCATCCCAGCCAAACTGGGGCACCTTAAATGTGGCTTTGCACAGGGTTTCTGTACCCATCAAATGTCCGTGTACAGCACAATTTGACTAATCAGCAACACCCACACAACTGATTGTTAATCAGAGCAAAACTTGGCAAAGCAGCTACAGTTTTGCAGCTTTTGTGCTGCGTGCCTAATGACCCAGATGTTGCTGGAGTCAGTCTTGCTGTAGTTACTTACCTCTGATCCCAGACAAAGCTGGGAGATGTGTTAGAGGATGCTGGCATTACCTTGGCTGCCTAGAGGTATCCTGTATTCTTCATGGGCATTCTAGGCTTCCTTTAACTTATTTTATTTAAAATAAAAGTCCTTAAACTTATTTTATTTAAGCATGAACAAAGTGTCCAGTAAAATTTCTATACCTCTTTCCATTACAGTTTTCAATATGAACTAATACACATAAACATAATAGAGCTTCATACTATAAAGATTGATTAATGTAATAGTTACAGAAGGTCATTTTCTTAGCAGGACTCATAAGACACTTGGGTTTCTCTCACTGCAACAGCAAGTGAGGGCAGCAGGTGCTTCCCTGAGCTCTCTGCTTTCCAAGTAATTTGTTGCATGGAATAGGTGCAGAAAAAATGCAGCTCTGCCTCAGCGAGACAGTACAGATCTGTAAACACTCCACATGGGTTTGGCTCTTGTTAAACTGAGAGAAACCTCTTTTATGCTAGACAAAGCACAAGAAAAGCAGAACTTAGCCCAGGATTTATGCTAAGCCAGACTTAAAGGACACTTTCTGCCTTCCAGAGCTGGGACACTGATTCTCCTTTGCTCTGCCCCAGCAGAAGAGCCTGGGCTCACATTTTCTGCTCACCAAGACACCACAGGGACGCTGCAGCTCCTGCTCCTGGCCTGGGGAGCAGGGCTGGTACAGAGCAGGGCTGATGCCAGAGCAGCAACACTCTGTGGGTAAACTTACACATCTGAGCTCTGCAGCCACAGACAGACCATGTATGTTCAGCCCCTTCTCATGTGACCTGGGAGAGAGGAGGGAAAAAAATCAGAGGATGAGTCAGAGCACCATAAAACCCGAGCACATTATTTCACAGCCTCACATAAAGGCCACAACACAGGAGCCAGCCCAGCTCAGTGAATGTGTCAGCCTGCAGAAGGATAACAGGGCTGACAGTCTGAAGGTGGATATAATTTTTATTCCCTATGCTGACTCAGCTCATTACATGACAGGACCATCATTCCACTCCGGCACACATGGCCAGGAGGATAAAAGCACCTTATTTTTCACCTTGGGAGCTATTTGGCACTTTTCCAGCTGATTAAATCAAGATATACGATGTCATCCACACTCTCATGAAGGCAAGGAGGAAGCAAAAGGGCTGACACTGAAACCAGGAGACAATTTTTAGTATAAAAGCTTCATGGAGTAGCAGCATTCTGCCCAATGTATTAACAAATGCCCAGTCAGCTCTGGCTTATTTCAAGAAGAGTAAGCACAGGTGGAGCACGAGAAGCCCCCTCATACTGCAGCTCCAAGGCTGCAGCCTGTGTTTCCATTCAGCACACAAGCATTTTGCCTGAGCCCTGCAATTTCACTTCTGCTGTATGTTATAAATGCACTTTGTGCCAACAGCTCTGAGGAAAATCTGCTCAATGCTCAAGAGTAACAAATGAGATAAAAGATTAATTTCTCTCTTGATTTTTAATCCTGAGAAGAAGGGAAGAAGCAGTAAGCCATCTCCTCAAATTATGCAGGATCTGCATTGAAGGAGGGGCTCGGTTTGGACAGCTCAAACCCAGGAGTTAAGCTGGTTAAGTGGTTAAATCATTTGTTTGCAACAGATTAGCCGGTGGTATTTCTTGCCCTTCCCATACAAAGTATCTAAATAGGGGCACATTTCAGAAAAATTCCCATCCACTCACAGGAGACAAGACTGTGCATGACCACTGTCCCTTACCCAATAAAAGCTTCGAGTGACAAAACCACTTTTCTTGCTCTTTCCTGCCTCCAGAGCAGCACGGAATGTTCCTCCGCACCTCCATACAGAATCAATTCGTGTCAAAAAGAGGCTTCACAGGGCTGTGATGGAGAAAACCCCTCCAGCCTGGCTCTGGCCCTGCCCTCCAGGACAGGCTGGCTGTTCCAGAAAGGTGCCAGCATGGACAGGCACAGGCTGCAGGACACCGGGGGCTGGTGGCTCTGGCAGGTGCCAGCAGAGCCACCGCAGCTTTGGAATGGGCTCTGTCCTGGGGCATCTTCCCCAGAGCTTTTTTGCCAGCAAATTCCTCGGTGTCCAAACCTATCGCAAAGAGCAAACAGAGGGACACGGTGCTTTCCCTGGCCTTTCCAACTTGCCCTTTGCCATCCCAGCTGCGGACAGGGAAGGCAGCCCCTTGGAGGGGGAAGAGAGGATGAGCAACTTTGATAAGCTTACCAGCCACTCTCCAGGACAGACAATGCCACAGCGGCCCTGCCTTTCAAAAGCAATTTGATTTACCTGTGTTGGTTATACCCCTACTTACAGCCGGCTTGTACTGGCTCAGTCCCAGTCACGCCTGCAGCTTGATCAGCGGGAGGGAAGAGGAGCTGCAGCCTCTGGTTCACACCCCCATTCCATCTCCTCTCCTGGTGAAAAGGAAAGCAGCAGCAGGCAACGCAGGAAGTGGGTCGGTCCTTTTTTATTTTTTTTTTCCACTCCTTTTCTTTGATTTCTCATCTTTCCCTAAAAAGAAGTGATTTGTTAGTGGTTGATGGCAGCCATATCCTGAAGAACTGCAGAGATGCCCCAGAAAACTCTGAAGAAAGGACAGAGTGGTATAATTTAACAGAAACAGAAGCAGGCAGTAGGTCCAAAAGGAATAATTTACTCAGCACAAGGAGAAAATTTTAGAGAATCCATTTCCAGAGAAAAGAACGCGAAGAGCTTAAGAAAATGAAATCACAATAATTGATTTATTAAAATAAGCTTTCTGTCCATCAGTCCATTAGTAAGGGTCAGTTCTAGCGTATCAGGAATATCAGGAATCAGGAAAATAACTGGAATAATTTGGAGACTACAAACCAGTCTTTTCTAAAAATGTCGGAAACAAAAATCCAGAAGGATTTACTGAGCTACTTGACTATCATTTGTAGCAAGACAAAGACTATGGATAGAGCTGAAGAAATCCTCTAACATACAAAGGTAGAGTCATATTGAGATTCCTGAGAAATGTAGCCCATTTTACCCAGTAACTCCACACTCACCTTCTGTGTTTCCAGTGCTGACCAAGGGAAAGAGCTTCCTGGGTTGGGATCTGGGCCCCATCACAGGCATTTCACAGAGACAACGATTCCCAGGGCACCTCTCTGTATTTATCCCAGTGCAACTCCAGCCTCCTTCCCCTGTGCATGTTCTGTGCAGTGCCTGAGCTGGTGGCATCAAGCACAAAGCAGAGGCACAGATGACGCTGGGAGAGGAATGAGACATTGCATGGCTTCCCCCAGGAGACTGAATTTATCTGTCTGGTTCTCTTCATACACAGAGGCAACAGGTGAATGAGAGTTTCAGCAACACAAAAGCTGCACATGTCAAAACAAGAGATTAAAATGGCAAGTTTTGCAAGAGCTCCCTTACTTTTATTCTCCCTTCTTTAAAGAGACTGAAACATGAGAAAGGCTGGTTTTCTTCAGAGCAGGAGGAAATGGTATGTATATGGACCCATCAGAGAGGGCAGGTGATTTTTCTCCCCAGTATGTACCCACACCAACCTCTGTTTATTATGTGCAACAGCAAAAGTATTTCAGTGTAAAATTTTCAAAATTATTAATTTGAAGAAACATTAATATATGCTAGTTCTCACCCTCCCAGATGTATGTTAGAGTTGAACTGCAAATATTTATTTTGAAGTAGTCTACACATATATTCAAAGTGCCAACCATAACTACATCACTCAGACTTCCCAAACCTCAGGGGATTTCACTTCTCCTGTCCTGCAAAAGGCAGCTTGTGTGCTGAAGGCTTCCTCTGCTTCTGGGGCATTCCAAGCCATAAATTTTACATTCAGGTCATTAAATATATAGGAGAGATCTTGTTAAGGCTAAACCGGGGCGAGTCACTTCACACTACACAAACACAGTTTTCTCACTGCTTTCTAACTTTCCAGAAGCCTGACATCTGGAGATCGAGGAGGAGCAAGGCAGGACACGCAGAAATGCCTCTGCTGCTCGGCATTTCTGAGCTCTGAAAGCCAGGAGGAAGAGGGCGCTGCTCTTCTTCCCATCAGGTTCGATGTCAGCCCAGCAGGAACTGCCCAGAAATAGCGGGGAGCCTGTTGCTCTGGAAAAGCAGGGGCTGGTGGGCAGAGATTCCTGCTCTGAGGGGTCAGAGAGGGCAGGGAGACACTGGAGACACAGGCTCACCCCTGGGCTCTGCATGAAAAAGATCACAGGTAGGATCAAGCAATGGGGCTGGGATTTCCTAGCTCATCCTAGAGCTGTTATGGAATTGCTGTGTTCAGTGTCTCTCCCCAGCCCCAGCTCAGAGCACCTGGACAACGCAGAGCTTGACAAGAAGCTGTAAATCCCAACCATCTGAACAACCACCACCCCACAGGCAGAACCGTGCTGAGCCTGCTCCTGTTTTCTTCTTGAAATAGTTGCCAGCTGTCCCTAACAAAGGGATTATGGGTTCCCCACATCAAGGGAGCTGCAGGATGCTTTCACTGTCATTAGCCACTGGACTAATGCCACCTAACAAGAGACCTGGAGAAACAGCCATTGCAGGAGCAAGAACAGCACCCAGTTTTCTCCAATGGAGACGTGCCATGGTTTTCACCCATATTTTCCTTGTCCCATTAGTAATTTTTGTCCTTTCTTCTGCCTAAGGGACAAAGGCTGTGCACAGCACTCAGGACAAAGCCCAGCTATGCTAGCAGCCAGTGATTTCTGGATACAAAGGAGTCCAGTCTTGGTCTAAATACTCCAATACAACAATCCATTTCTATTCACCAACTCACTTAAGCACCTGCTTAAATGCTTTTGTGAATGCAAATTACAAAATTTCTCCTTCTCAACATGGTGAAAAGTCACTCCTTAGTACAAAAAATATCAGTATGCACACAAAATCACATGCAATAGATATACATTTCCCTTGGATACTTGGGACATCTGTGTTTGCTTTTACATCTGTGTGGCTAATTAATCATAAATACATATTTGGCAGCTGGCCAAATTTTTCCTTGAGTCAACACCTTGAGCATTAGTGGAGATACAGTGAGGATACATGGTGCCCACAATGACATCCACATGTAGCTGCAGTCATGGCAGTAGTTCCCTAACCCAGTCCTAACTTGGCAGCAAGAAGTTTTAAATAATTATCCCTTGACTGTTTCAAGCATGGAGCACTGGTTTTCATTTTCTCCCTTTTACTTTCTTCTCAAACCAGTAAATTATTCTCAGAAACAACTGGTGCCATGAGCAGATGCCCTCAATGGACCAGGAGAAGAACACATCACAATCATTTTCCACTGGGATCCCGTTAGCCAAGGTGCTTACATCCAAAGTTTTCTTTTCCATAACCCCACATCTTCATCAGTGTGAAATGCACACTGGCTCTAGGATAAAACATGAAATCTGTGGAGTGTGTGATGCCACAGACTCAGTGCCCTGCCCTCTCCACACACCAACAGCACTGAAGCAATTGCTGAAACTTGAGAATGAGAGCAAACCCAGTCTGAGCAGGAGCAAGATCAGCAAAGTCTGGCAGCTTATACAGCAGAAAGGGTCTTGTGCATCTCTTGTCTTTGGGTGACAAGTTTAGGGCTGGCACAGGTATCTGAAAGCTCCCTGCCACAGGGGGGAACTCTTAGTCCTGAAAGGAGCTAGGCAAACTCTGTAAAAGCCTTCTGCTTTTTCTGGCTTTCTAGCCAGAGAACTTCCCTCTGGCCAAATATAAATCTGCTGCAGAGGCGTTTCTCTTTCCAGATGCTTTGGAGTGGTATGATTCCTAAATAGCAGTACTTGAGGAGAGGGAGGGGGAACTCCTCAAACAAACTCTGTGGAATTTACCTCATGGAGAAGACAAATCTCAGGACATAATCTAAAACCTTGCAAAAAAAAAAAAAAAAAAAAAAAAAAAAAAAATAAAAATAAAAATAAAATGAAAATTAAAAAAAAAAAAAAAAAAAAAAGAAAAAGAAAAATAGATCACACTCTGCCTCTGGAACAGGATGAATTCAGGTCAGCTCTGAAACAGAGCTGCCTTTTGAAGGGTTCCTCTACGGCTTTCCCAGTTTACCAGGTGATTGTGACAAAAATAACCAACTTCAGTGTTGCAGTAAGCAAGTGAGCTGAACAAAACTGGAATTTCCCAGCTCTTTTGCAAAAGCCCCAAGAACAGGTGCTTACTTCAACTCATGCCAGTGTGGGATTCACCAAGGAACAACATTCTTACTATGCTCCTTAAAAGATTGACTGTGAAGCTTTTCTGCCACTACCAGTTAAAGGAGTATTCATAGAAGGATTTCATTTGACAAACATTTCCACCTTCTTATGGAGCTTGGATCTAGGACAGCTTTGCACCTTTCCTTCAGAGGAGAAGAGGGTAGCTTTTATATATTTTATATATATATTTATATATATATATATATTGAGTCTGAAATTGATCTGGTTTCACAACAGACTAATATTCAATGAACTCAGGGTTTGAATGCTATAAGTTAAAGACATACATTTTTGGAATTGAAAACATTCAAATCCTAAGTTCATTGAATGCATCGAAATACCTTTCTTTTGGAACTTTGAGATAAATCCAAATCTGAACCCAAGATATTTATGGTATCCATTTAAGATAAAAATATTATTTACATCAGTATTAGAGAGAGGGTCACCACAGTGTTAGTCAAACACAGGATCTCTCACCTCTGTGGAGCCCTAATGTTTATTTTATGAAGTCAAGACTCCAGAGCTCTCAAGTGCCTCAAGTATAAGTGAGCTCCCGTTGTACCCTCATGCCACAGCCCATGGAGACCTGCAGCAGCTCCTGCTGGGTAAGATTTAGTCAGAAATGTTACTGGATACTCGGGGCTAATATTTGCTCACGTAGAAAATCATCAACAGGGCTTCAATGTGGCTCTCCTAACACAGAGGTTGTGTTTGCCATGTTGTGATTTGGTTAAATGCTCCCACCTTCAAGTCTAGGCAACTGAAGGACACTGGAGCTCACACTGTGCCCCAGAAGGAAGGCAGCTACCCCAGGAGAGCAGGAACATGAGCACTGTGGGCAGGAATGATGAGGCACACAGCACTTTGAGGGGTTTCTGCCCTACCCTGGGTATAATTTACTGCAGGATCCCCTGTCCAGACACTGATAGGAGTCAAGCTGTGGTCGAGCTGAGCAACCAAATGATGTAGGAAATCAGTAGCTGAGTACTACACACACAATTTCATTTTCAAAGACAAATGTTCAAAGTCCATTATTGACATCTGTAAGAACTGAGTCACCAGAGTGATGGAGCCAGGCAGAGTGCCAGGATCTCTCACTGTTCCCAAAGTAAATAACAGCAACTGAAATTACACATTCATGGCCCATTTCCTCCAGCTTCCTTTGAGGTGTATTCTGCCTGAAAATCAACAACTTTCAACCCACACGTTTTCTCACCAGTAATTCGGAAGAGACGAGGAAACAGCCTTGACCAGTGGTCAGAACTCAGGTCAGAAGGTCTCCACTGCAGCCTGAAGTGGCAGCAATACCTGGCCCAGCAGCACGGCTCCTTCTAGGTCCAATATTTGCACTTTGTAGAAACAGATTAACTCAAAAGACAAGATCGTGTACAAATCACTCCTCCCCAAAACAACCGATCAGAGGCAGTGCTGAGGCCCAGGAGCTGCCGAGGTACAGAAGCCCCGGGTTCAGCCGACTGGGTATGGGGTCCTGCTGCAGAATCCCCATGCGTCCCCCCCTTTTTGAGATGCAAATCCCAAAAGGAGGGATTTTAGCGGGATCTGTCTGTGCTGGGGCCGCATGCTGCCCTCTCGTGGGAAGCCCTGCGGATGGTACCCTGCTGCCTGGGCACAGCCCGAGCCCGGGGACAGCACCGCAGCTCCCGCAGCCCACCGCAGCCTCCCTATCTCAGCTCCCCAAGCCCCCAAAAATCTCCTTATTTGAGCCCCTTCACGATATCCCTGACAAGAACAGACCCTGAGAGGTGTCTGAGGGAGGGATGAGGCTCTAGCATCTTACACGAAGTTTATTCCAGAGCAACCCTAAGCCAGACTTTTCTTCATCGGATTTTACTTCTCCAGTCCTGCATGAGGAAACATACCTGCTGGTATATAAAGACAAGGCTTCCTTGTCCACTCCAAGAGCAAATGGTCACTTTGGACTTGTGTCCTGCACAGAGCCAGGATGGGTATTTGTGCTGTGTTTATTCCAGCACTGCTGCATCCCTCTCACACCACAGGCACTGGCTGCAGGGCTTTCTGGACAGCCCTGGGGAACACAGCAATGCCTGCAGTGTTCAGCATTCAGTTCCTAGAGCTATGCTTCCTTCCACACTGAATGAAGTTGCTGTTCTCAGCATGGATGAGTCTTTTCAGGGTTTTATTTTTGTAAGTTTGCTGAGAGAATTAGCACCTACGGGAGCCAGGGCACAATAGTTGTGCTATGTAAGTCAGACAGGCCCCCTGAGCACTTTTCTGTCGTCCTGTTTTTAATAACTGGTCTCAGCTTTTCCACACACCCCCTCACACCAGCACTACACCAGTAACAGCAAACTGGGGCCACCCAAAATCCATGAGCAGTGTTGTGTCACATACAGGTTTGTCCACTGGACACAGAGATCCTGAACTCCCAGTTTTCTAGAATGCCTCCTCAATTTCCACTTTAAAAGTCACAAAAATCATGATCTCCTCCCTTGCCCTTCTCTGCTTTCTATTTGCTCTGGGCAGCATCTCCAGAAGCCAGGTGAGCTGGCATTTTGCAACAGATGACAGCTGCCACTCTTATATTTGACTGAGGCACAGAGGATGAAGCTTCCTCTGGTCAGCCATAAACTTGTCCAGGCCAGAAGCTTTTCATAACAGACAATACTTGAACTAAGAACTACTAAACAACAAATTGCATCTCAAGTGACAACTTCAGAATACTTCAGCTTCCAAGGTAACTTTTTCTCTCCTTAAAACTACAATCCCTGGATTTCCTGATCTCCAGAATTGTCACAAAATGGAGATTTCATGGCATATGATCTGTAAGTCTACATTGCCTATTGAATAAGCTTCCCAATGGAAAAAAAAAAAATAAAAAGAGGGCTTTGGTTGCATCAGATCAAGTTCAGCAGCTAGATATTGTGAGGGAGTTTCCTTTATGAAATCTGTATTTATTGACTCCTCCAATAAGGAAAAAAAGATTTCAAGGTCTTCTTTTCTTACTGTGTACTAAACAGGCTTTGCTTCATGGATTTCAAAAAACTTACTCTTCAGAATGTGCTTAATCAGAGAAAAAGCTGTACTAACACACATATTTAAACAGAGAAGACTTCATGCAGCTAAAAGGTCACTGGTTTATTTCTCTTATCAAGAGTAACAGTCTGAAATATTTTACATTAATTTACAATCATCAAAAAGATCCTTATGCTTATCTCATGTAGGTGACATTGAGTCATCCAGTTAGAGCTGATTATTATTCCAAAAATTAAATCTTGTTTTATAAGGTTAAACATTTTTGAGTCATTTGTTGCCAACACACATCATCAATCTACAACCACACAGAAAGTAGAAATTGAAATTTCTACAGAGCCACTACCATCACTATGAAGATACAATGCCAAGTGTTTACAACATTCTGCAAGTTATCACTTCTCCCAGCATTCAAGGTAGCAAAAATTCCCTCTTCACTTTTTGCTTTGCACACAGGAATTACAGTAGAAGGGGAAATTTTGATCCATAATGTTAGATCAAGGGTAACAGAAGTGCTTCTGAGTCATTTGCTATTTAATTAGGAAACAAACAGGGCTGTGGAACAATGAGGATTCTCCTCTGAGAAAGCGCAGGTTTTCTCCTCAGTCTCAGACCGTGCACACTGCTCTCCTCCCAGCCATGAAATGGCTGTGCTCATGGGGCAAGAGAAGCAAAGCTGAGATCCCTGTGGGTCCCGGGCAGCCGTGCAGAGCTGCCACGGCAGGACTCGGAGAGGAGGTGCAGCGTGATAAACCCAGAGCACATTCGGATGTTTCACAACTTTGGCTCCCCTGAACCCTGGCTGAAACCAGCCCCTGACACGTGTGTCCCTCAGCACCACGAAACAGAGCTGTTCAGGTCTGCCGCCTCCCTGGCAGGGAGCACAGCAAGAACTGGTCTGTTTTCCCTTGGCACTGAGCAAGCAGCCCTCAGCAAAGCCCCTCTGCTGGGCTTGGCCCAGGAGCTGGCACACCATGGCCCTCTCCTCCCGAGCAGAGCAGGGCTGCAGCCCCTCGGCCGCTGCACAGGGCTCCAGTGCCACACGGAGGTGGCTGGGGGCTCACTGGGGCTCGCCCATGGCACACCACATCTAGCATGGGAAGTCTTCAACAGAGCAGGGCTCAGGACTGTGCAGCCAAAGGAAAAATATCTGGAAATATCTTCCTGGGCTCTCTCCACAACAGCACATTTCATCACAGGCCCAGCAAAGCCTCTCACCACCCTTCCTCCTGTTTTGGCATTCCTCAGCCATTCCCCTCCTCAGCCACACTGCTTCATCCTCTCTGCCAGACAGCCCTGTCCCCTTCCCCAGGGAGGCAGCAGGGACCCTGTTCAGGATAAAGCACAGCTGCCAGGAACACACAAGGAACTGTGCTCCTTCCCCTCCTCTGCTCTGCCAGCTCTCCCTGTGCCTCGCTGCTCCTGCTGCAGCCCTGGCAGCCCTGCTCCTGCTGCTGCAGGCCTGCTGGCCCTGCTCCTGCAGCTCTGTTCCTGCTCCTGAAGCTCTGCTCCTGCAGGCCTGATGGCCCTGCTGCTGCAGGCCTGCTCCTGTTTCTGCAGCCCTGTTCCTGCTGCTGCAGCTCTGTTCCTGCTCCTGAAATCCTGTTCCTGTAGCCCTGTTCCTGCTGTGGGCTCCCCACCCTGCCACAGCCATCCCCCAGCGCTGCTGGAGCCCCGGTGCAGCTGGGAGACACAGCTCTCTCTCTCCTGGCACCAGCACAAACCATTTCCCACCTCTGGCCAGGCCATGGCAGCTCCTCCCCAGCAGCAAGAAGGGCACAGCACCCCACGGCCCCATCCTGAGAGGCTCCGCTCCCCAGCTGTGCCCAAAGCCTCATTCCTCCCCATCACACCATGGCCAAGATGTGTCCTTGTCCCACATGCACCGTGGCACAGCAGCTCAACAAGGCTGAGTCAGGAGCACCCACTTGCTCCCAAGAGTGCAGGGAGGAGATTCAGAGCCCAGCTCTTGGTGAGGGTTTCCTCTGTCACACTGTGCTTGTGGTGTTATTCACATACAGCAGTTAAATACCACATGCCAATGCAATGAAACCCAGCAGGTCTGACTGCAAACCCTGGGAAAGGGAGCATTTGTCCTGGCTACCCTGTGAAATGTAAGTACCGTTCCTAAGATGGCACAGACAGGGAGTTTGGTGCCCACTGCACCCCTTGGCATGGCCAGTGATCAAAAGACAGAAGTCATAACTCCATTTGCAAATGGATGGGACTGTGGCTATATCCCTTCAAGGCAGAAGGTCCTCAAGGTACATTACTCTGAGAAAATGGATTGAGTGGCCAGAGGAGATGTAGGTGTGGATGGAATAGCACTGAGACAACATTTTGATCAACACAAACTTCCCTACAGACACTCTCAGAACAGCCTTGTCTCCAATAAGAAACACAGCCTGAGGAGATGGACACAGAGCCTGAGAATCCTGAGGAACAATTTGCCATAGACAACTTTTGTGGCCAGTCTGGCTGAATGATTACACCTCTCCTTCTCTCCAGCCAGACAGGGAAAGCAGCTCTTCTCTGCTCAACAAGGTCATTGCAAGGTGCTCAGAAAAGGCAGAGAATGTAACACAACTGAGGCTCATACAAGAACCATAGTCAGCTTTGAACAGTGTCTTACCAAGAGTATTACCTATGCAAAGCCTGCATTTGAAGTGGGGATCTGTGTTCACCTGCAGGTGCTCAGAAGACAGAATTTTACACAACTTGGAAGATGCCTTTTGCTGTCCCAGGCCTATCTGCAGGGACAACATTGGGATTTAGGAAAGAATCTGATCTAACAGTTGCAGACCATCCAGAATGGAAATGTCCAGTGGGTCAGGGCCTGTTTTCCATTGCTGTGGTACCCACAGTTTATTCTGGTATCACTCCATGTAAGCCAATAGGTCACTGGCATGGACACTATGTGAGACAGACTCTGAATACTCAAGCTGATACTCAACGCTTTGCTTCATGCCACATGTAGCTCAGAGAAAAGCTGCACCTTGTGCAGTTCTTGGACTCACTGGTTTGAATCAAAACTATGTCAACCTTAGCTCTGAATTTCCTGCATAGCAAATGTTAAGAGAGACATCAATCCTGTTCTCACTTTCAGCGAGACCAAACATGAACCCAGCTTTGTTGAGGTAACATGCATTAATGGCAGCCCAGGGTTCATCCCAAACCGCACTACTTAGCCCATCTGTCCTCATTAGCTTTTAGAGGTGCTGATGAAACAACAGGGCCGAGCTCTGCAAACTTCTGCTTGGCACCATTCAGTTACAGAAGTCATGGGCAGTCTCCAATTCAGGGACCCGTGAAGTATCCTTTGGTACCCAAAAGGTATTATCTGGAAAAGAATCAAAATTCTGTTCACCGAAATATTTATATTAGCTGAGAAAACCAAACTGCCAAGAACGGAGCTGGCGAGCTTCCCTGGAGTGTCTCTGCCAGTGTGTAAAACACAGAGAGCAGCCCCACCTACCACAGCCCCTCTGTGCATGCCCAGGGCTGGTTTAGCTTTTAAAGTACAGTGCCAACTATTTGTAAGGCCTCAAAAATCTGGAAACTTTGGAGCGCAGCAGCCGAATGAAGGATCTCGGGAACATCTCTCTTGACTCTTGGGCTGTGTACTTGAAGTAGTTCTGTGGATGCGCCAACACGTCAAATAATGCTTTTATCAGCTTCTTGTCCTGGGAAAAGGGAAGCAGGTTTTATAGTAGTTCCACAGAGTTATGGTAAGTATTACCAAAGTTTAATGCCTGTCTAACTCAACAAAGATTATGGGCATTTTACTTTTCAAGTCTTTTGGGGGGTCGGAAATGTAGCAGAGCAAGGCTGACTTTCAGGCTCCTGGGAAGTCACTGCTGTTCCACATTAGCAGCTCCAGAATTTCTTGCTCCCTCCAAGTTCCAAGAACAGCAAACAAACCACAAAACAAACACACACTTGAGCTGATATCCAGCAAAACAAAGGCATGCACTCAACTTGCCTATGGAAGTCCCCTAACCAAGGTCATAGAAATCCACAAAGAGATTTATTTCACCCAGGGAGGGAAAGCCTTTGCTAATCTACAGGCTACAAGGAGCAGCACCAAGTGTTTTCCCAATAAATTAATTTCCCTAGTAGTTCTGATCCACCTTCAGTCCCTCTGAGCAGAGGGTCCCCTATCCACTGCTCTGCACAATCAGGATCTGCTGATTCACCCCATTTCTCTGAAGCAGCACATATCTGGTGCACCAAGGAGCAGACCTGATGCAGAGCAGGAAGCAAACTCACTCATTCCAAATAATTTCCAGTCAAAACCAACATGTTTAATGGAAAGAATGTACCTTAAGTATTTCTTGATGATTTTCAGATGCATAAAGTCTGCCATCCCGAACAATGTCTTCTATTAGTTCTTGGTAATCTTCTGTGGGGAATGCACAAGAGAGTAATTTGCAGGTTCACTTCACTTGCATACTCAGTACCTCCCATGGTTACACACAGAAGCTCTGCCCTCAGGAGAACCAGTAGTACTTGGCCCTCATATTAGCAGTCAGAAAATATTCCAAACACTTTTCTTTTTATTATGAGAACAGTGTACTCTGCTGAGCTGCTCAGCATCAATCTGTCAAAAGCAAAGGAAATAATAAAGCACCCAAGATTGGAGTGCATACTGTAACCAAGTAACCTGCCTCAAACCAAGTGAACTGCGGGAACCCATCTATACACACCCACAACCTGTTATTGACTTCTTTCTACAGGAAGAAGGAATAAAAAGATTATGTAAGAGGATGCTTTCTTAAAAGTAACCCCCCCTGGTCAATCATAACCTAAAATTCTTCAAAAGGAGAGGTCTCCCCTGAAAAATTATTTATCCACCACTAGTGAAACTCTGCAGACCACAGCAGGGATGACTCCTTCCCAATTAATTCAGTGTGAATAGAACATACAATATCACTTCACTTATGCTGAAGTGCTAATGCTCAGCCCCAGTTTCACACCTCGTGATTCTGACAAAGGTGAGGTGAAAATCTTTCCCCTCAAGCTTCTTTTCAATATAGATACTTTGTTATCTGATTCTAGGTCACAAATGGTAGCAGCAACATGATAAAACACAGGTTCTTGGGCTCTACCTAACTCCTAACTGGGGCCACCTGAAGAAAATGGAAAGGCACAGAAGTGCATAAAATTTAGATTCTATTGGAGATATATCTTGGAGATTCTATCTGTAATTTGCATGCCAGAGCCCAAAGCCCCAGCTTTTTGTTTGGAAGACAAGATGGCACTTACAAGACTGCAGTGCACTGCAGAATCCCTTAAGTAAGGTTTAAATGAGGCAGCTACTGGAAGTAGCTCCTACTGTCGCTGCTGGGAGTGCTGGGCTGCCCTGCTGCTTAGGGAGGGGATCTCTGCACTGCTGCAGCTGCACTAGCCCACATCAGCCCAGCTGCTCACACCCACTTACCATCATAGGTTACATAAGGAACTTGGAATCCTTTGGCACTGTTCCCTTCATTCGACTTGAACTGGATCCACAGTTTCTTAGACCTGGAAGTGAAAGCTATGGGGCGCTCGTAGGTCTGGCAGGTCTCATATGTGGTCACCGAGTTGGAGGAAGCTTTCAAAGCAAACACACAACAGGCACTTGTGTGACAATGCTTCATATTAAAGAGCTGTTAGAATATAGGTTGAACGGCCATGAGAAAAATGCTTGCTGGTGTTAAGAAAACTCCTCAAAATGTGGCAGGCCATCATGGATGGCAGGCCATCAATGAGGGACTTCTTGGTGAGAGAATATTTTCCTTTTTCCTGAAATAACAGTGCACTGTTTGAAGGACGTGCCCATACTAGAAACTGAGGTTGTTTATCTACACATCAGGCACCTGTAAGGATCAGCAAGCATTTCCTCTTTCCTAACCCAGGCTAGAACTGCTTAGCATAAAGCATGACTGGTTAGCTTGAACCACCTACCCCTCCTTAACAATATTTCTCTCAGTTCACTGTCACATCACAGCCTTGTACCCTTGTTTCACTGAAAACTATGAGGCAGCATTGCTGAATAGGACTTCACCACTTGCCATTTAAAGACATTTCTGCTCTTAAGTAGAGGCCAGGCAGGCTACATTCAGTTTCTGCAAACAGCAGTGCCTGTGAGAACCCTGTGTTGCCCACTGAGATATGCCTCAGTGGGTGTTTCAGACTCACAGCTTTTTCTCATCACCAGGTAGTCTCCACACTCGTCTTCTATGGGCAGGAATATTTCTGGAACCACGATCAGGATGCGGCGCTTGGGCGGTGGGTTGATATTCCAAGTGCACTCGGTGTTTGCAGGGTAGTCCCCAGGATAGTTGGGTGATTCAATATATCCAGTGTAATCTCCCAATTCCCCTCCACACTGCCTGTCTGGAAAAGGAACATGGCATGCAGGACAAGGCAAAGAGAGGTCACCCTACGGCTCTCCTGCAGTCACCGTCAGCTGCACGGGTGACAGACACACATTTTCCTTTTTGCATCTGCTGCAGGTACAGTTCTCTTTGCCAGCCTCTCACATTTCTGTGTAGGTGTGTTTACATGTGTCTGTGTGTATGTAGGGACTCCAGAGGTGATTCTGAGCAGTCACCTCTCTGCCCTCCCCATTCTCCCTCTTTAATTTACCCTCAGCTTCCCACACCACAGCTACCATGAATCCAGAACAGTGGCTCCCTTTGTAACTGCATCTTTCAAAGGTGGTTATTAAGAAGAAATGGTTACTAGAGCTATTAAGTTTTGTGAGCCAGTTTCCATTTCTCTTAATAGGAGGGAGCAAATCAGGGTGCTGAGGACACAAACTCTGCTATACCAAGAGAGAAAAGATTTAATAGCAAGACCCCAAGCAACCCAGCACCAAATGGCAAAACACAGTCATCACTTAACCTTGACAAGGATGATGGAAGAACTCTGCAGAAATGGTCTCTCACAGATCCCAGTGAGCCATGTGGGGTGAGACACAGACAGCAAAAGAGGAGCAACCTCTGCCATCCCTCCAGCTGCCTGGAGCAAAGCTAAGTTTTGCCCTTAGGGCCAATTAATGACCCAGTCTTTTTATTTGTAAGAGAGCATCAAAACCATCTTGCTGTACTTACTTTTGCACTGTGTTATGTTTGTTGACCCATCAAAATCAGTAGTGGTGTTTCCAGGGCAGGAAATGCAGTAATTTTGTCCAAACTCAGGCTGGTATGTCCCAGTCGCACAGCGAATGCATCGGTGAGTTGTGGTGTTGTAAAAATGGCCAGGAGAACACTGAACTGGACAGTAAATAAATAATCATGGTTTAAAAAGTGGCAGTAGCTTACTAGAATGTGCTTTATACATTTGTGTAAGACCTAGTGTAATTTCAGAAACTGAAATGCCATAGTAGTCAATTGTGTGGTTAACAAAAAAAGGTAGTTAAGCAAATTTCAGTTCATCCGGTCATTTTGTTCAAAATTCCTGAATGCAACACAGTAGAGTGGTTCTGTGTGAAAGCAGCAATAAAACCATATTAATAAACTATGAGGGTAACAAAACTATTTCAGTTTATCAGGTTATTTTGTGCAAGTTGAAAAGATCTACTATCAAATGTAGTTTTCTGTGCTGCACAGTCCCTTTTTTTTCTTTTCCTTTTCAGCTCTGCTTACTCCCAAATAATTCTTGCTGACTTTTGGAAGCTAGCTCAGCCAGGAGTCCTTCCCTACATGCTGCCCCAATCCAAATGCTTCAGATAAGCTCCAAATAGTTATTTCATCTGTGATTCCATGTCTCATGTGGCCTCTTCCACATGCAAATTCCTGAGCTCTTCATTCCAGTTAATAGAAAGAATTTCTTTAATCTCCACTCCAATTTGAAAACTGAACCTCATTTATAGACTTGGTTTTGTTTATGTTAAATAAAGCTGAAATCAGCTCCTCTTATCTCGATCCAGAGTTTTAATGACGTTTTTTAGTACTTCAATTTCACAAAATTAAGTATGAATAAACAGTACTTGTGGGTTCAGTGATTCTACACTGAAGGAAACTATTAGATATCACACTAGTACCAGTAATATTAATTCTTCAATGATACTGCTAAATTCTTATAATATGTTGTAATTCTCAATAAACATATCTTAACTGAAACAAGAGAGATCTCTTAATCCAAACCATTACCAAATGTTTGCATCAAGACCTTATTTCTATCCCTTATTTCTCCTCTGCAGCAGTGGATTTTCTGTTAGAGACTTTGTCCTCCAGTGATTTATAAAAGTAATTTTCTTTTACCCATGCTTTTGGGTAATCAATTTTAGAAAGAACTGAGGCTTTACTGAATGTCCTTGCAGCCAGGCCAGAACAACCAGCTATAAGACTCCTGGAAGGATTGACCACCAGAAGGAGAAAGAACCTTCTCTGAATGCCCCACTTGAGCAGCAGCATTTCCTTTTGCCTTTTGGATCAACGCAGCTCATCAGATAAATCTTGGCCTCACCTTTGGTCTCGCAGTCCTGGAACAAGGATGCTCCGCTGTGCCTTGTTGTTAGACCTCCTCCACAGGGAAAGCAGGACACTCTCCCAGCCTCAGGCTGGTATGTTCCAAGGGGACACGGCAGGCAGGGCTTGAAGCCATCAGGAGAATATTCACCAGGGGAGCACTGATCTAGGAGAGGAAGAGCACACACATTACAGATGATGGTGTGTTAGTGAGCCTGTGCAGGACCCACAGCCCCACGGTGAAACTGCTCTCCTTTCCTGGGGCAGCTGGAACCAGGCTTCCAGAAATGAATGCTGGCAACAGCTACAGCTTAATACCTCCCATGTGCACTGTAAAGCAGACATTGTTGGCCTTTGGTGCCAGTGAGCTCTTCTGGGAGCTGGAATGGATTTCACGCCTTGTTGCAAGGCCACACTGGACACTCAGCCTGTCCAGTGCTCTCTGCTCATCTGTACAGTGCAATTATGTGGTGATTATCTCCTCATTCTAGCTAGAGAGCTCTTGAATTCCTCCCAAATGAAATCATTTAGTATTGAACCTAAGATGCCAAAAATATGCTTACAGATTTCTGTAAGTACTTTAATCTTAATATTACTGAATAGTCATATTTCATGACCATTAGCATTACCGGACTGTGTGAAAACTTCAAGTGCAACAATTAATTGTGCAAATTCAGTGGACTAAACATTATGTCCCAAAGACTTTTAAAGCAGAAATATTCTTGCCATTCCTCTGATACTGGCCTTTAGGTAATGATTGTGTGTGCACCAGACTGCTGTGTTCTGTATGGTGCACAGACAGCACTAACCTGGTCTGACTGATTTTACTTACACACCTCAGTATTATCTAGCAAGCCCAGCAATATTCATGAGTATCTTTGAAAAGTTCTGGTTTTCAAACTTTTCACAAAAGAACTGGCTTCAGTGGCAGCATTTAATAATTACCCTGCTCTGGAAAGGCACAAAACACTGTTGCAGTTGTTCAGCTGCGCTGAAAAATTCTGTCCTTTTAAGATCTGTTACGATAATAAACTGTTAGTTTTAGTTTATAGCTCCAATAAATCACTCAGTGAATAGCTGTTTTGTTAGGAAGTTAAATTGGCCTTGGCTTCATTTCAGGATATATGACTAACAACAAGCAGGGCATTAACTACCGGTCATGATCAATGATGAAGAGTTTTGTTTATGGCTGATACACCGAGAGGAATAGTTGAGAGTGTTCCTCCTCAGCTTAAAAATAAAATGCAGCAGGTTAAGCAATGCTCTGTAGCTTATCAATGAAAGCTTGTGAGGAAGTCTTAGCTCCTGCTTCTAACTTTTTCCACCACACATCACTTCTGCCCTCATAAGGACACACATTCATTTGCTCCCATGCTTTTCAAGCCTTTCTCTATTTTATAAACATTCCTAGGGAACACTCATCTCTGTACAATTTGTGCACTTCCACAAACATGAATGAATTCAGGTTTTCATTGCAGCACTCCTAATAAGGTAAGGAAAGAGTACTATTTACAATTCCATGACAAGGAAAGACAATTCAGGGTTAGGAAAGGTGATTCTGAGAAGTGCCTACTGACTTCAGAAACCTAGAAGAAATGGAAAGATCTGAGCAAATCTCCTTCCCTCATACAACTCCATGGTTCTGGGGGAAATCAATGCTCTGAGTGGCCTTGCTAGAAAATATCTGCTCCCTGCTCTCTCCCCTTAGCTTGTCTTTTTCCATTTATTTAATTACATGTCAAGTTTGGGGTTTGTTTTTTTTTTTGTATTTGGGAGAAGGGGTGTCTTCTGTGTTTTGCACAGAAACACTGAGGCTACAAATTCAGTCTTAAAACTGTACTTTAGGTTTCCTAAACTTGCTCAGAGTCCAGCAGAACAGTAGGACATCGATCAGAGCTCAAAGGAAGCCTGCTCCAGGCAGGAATAAACCCCAAAACTTATGTGGAAATGTTGCATTTGAGAACTCATCCCATCAGATCTCTCTTGACAGCTTTACCATCTGCATCTTACTTGGCTTGAAACCACATGTGAAGATTGTGGAGCTCCCTGTGGAATACATCTGAGTTAATCCAAATCTTCCTGGGTTATTTAGCAAAGCGCCTAATTCTTGAAAATTTGCATTCAGGAAGTAAACTTAAAAAAGCCTCCTCAGACATCACTAAGATCCTCAATCTGGGCCAAAGGAAAACTTTTCCATTAAATCTGAACCATTTGAGTCAAGTATTTCCTTCTGATTTTCCTAAGAAGTGGCAACAACAGAAAGAAAAAAGGCTATCTAGCTACCACCACTGCAACAGGGTGCTCAAAACCAGCTGAAAAAAAAGGCTCTGACTTCTGAGATACACCAAACACTTCAGGCTTTGATTGACCCTATGTGCATTTGAGAAAAGAGGTCAGTACACCCACATACAGATTTTGCCATTTACAGTCTAACAAAAAATGAAAATATTAAAATTACTACATGCCATGTCCAAGTTTTAATGCCTCAAACTCACAAATATATCAATTTCTTTACATGACTACATCAAATCAAGATTTTCACAGTGGTACAAGTGTCCAGACAGTTCAATCCATAAACACATTCCCTGTAAACTGCTCCCAGTTCCTCCTCATCTTCCACCTAGAAATGTTTCAAACAGGCCACTCATACAGCCCCACTGGAGCACAGAGCTGGGGTAGTGAGGAAAGCCTGTTTAGAAGCTCACAGCATTCACAGGGGCCCAATTTAGCATAACAAATAGACTCAGTATTAGATTTAATTATAGTAACATTAATAACAGGGGCATTATTTCAACACAGAAATCATCCCACAGAACTGTGCAGAAAATTAGGATGAACCTTCCCTTAAAAAAAAAATCCCAACAAAATTAACAAAAACCAAAATTTCACAAGAAACACCTCCACAAAGTTAAACTTTTCCAGACATGTGCTTAAAGAAAACAAGTACAGAAGTTTATGAGCTTCATTTTTCAAAACTAGAAACTGCATGTTCCCACCTGACATGTGGGAAATACCCAGATATCTGAAGATTTGCAAATAATGACATTAAATCACAATTCCACTGGCTGGCTTTGCTCTTTTTTTTTTCAGAAACTTGATTGTTTTTCTCCAAATGAACAAAAGAACCAATTGCCTCTAGCAGACTTCATTTCTGCAGCCACTGTCTTTGTTTATCTTCAATACCCATTAAAAACCTGGTCTTGAGTCTCATGCAGCTGTTTTAAAGGGGAAAAAAAAGTGAAAGCTTTTCTGATGCAAAAACAAGAAGAAAAGGGGGGTGGGGGGAAGAGAGGGGCCCACGGGGAACCAGGATTAACAGTTACAAAGACATTTAAAGGCTCTTCCCCTCTTTTCAACACATTAGCCTTTGAGCATTTGCTCCTATAGACAAACGCTGTAGTATCTCAGGGGCTGAGAAGGTGAACCTCATAAAGGAGGTCATGATCCACCAATTCACCATTTTCTTAAGAATGATGCCTTGACTTTATAAGGAAAATCACCAACAAGTGATGCAAATTGATTCTGAAGCGGCATCCTTTAAGTTATTGTGTTTTAGCGGGTCACACATTTAGGTCACATGAGATGGTTACGCTTTCTAAGGATTTATGTCTTGAATCTATGATTTTCAGGGCAAGCAGGTTAGCAGGAAAAATAGCACCCTTTCCCCCCATTTGATAATTCATTTATTCTTCTTGGATTTTCACATAATTCTAAAAAAACCAAAAAAAAAAACAACAGTTGTGCAACACAACTATTAATTATAACAACTGCAAAGGCAGGCAGCATTTTGCTTTTCCTTTTAGATACTTCTCTCATACTTTTACAATGCCATCATCATACCACATACAGACCTTTGAGACATCATTTGGGATGAAATATTATTATCTTACTTGCATCCTCTCAGCTGAAGGGACAAAGCTGCTGAATGCTGTGCAACAAAATGCACTGACACCTCCCACACGAGATGAAGCTGCTCATCACGTCAGAGCAGCGCCTGTGCCAGCGTGGCTCATGCCTGCTGCTCTCTGAAGTGACAGCTCTTTGGGGGAACCCACTTACAACTACTGTGGAGCAGGGACATGCTCTCATGTCCTTTTTTGCAGTCATTTCAGGAAATGGTAATTCTCAGTGCCTCCTTCCACCTCTGAAAGTATTGGAATGTCCAACACAAAAAAAAAATGCCAAAAACTCAAAACAACAATAACAAAAAAACCCAAAAACCAACAACAAATGGAAAAGGCAAGGTGTACTTTCAATGCCATGGGTTGTGATCAAAGTATGACAGTTTTAAGCAGCGAAAGAGCAGCTAAATGGCATGTTGTTTGAACTTACTTTCTTTCAATACAGAGGTTTCTGGTAAATCACTTTCTGAAAAGGAATTGGTAGTATTTAAGCAGTTGGTCTTTGGCTGTTTAATCCCTCTGAAGTCAAGCCCATAATGGAGAAGGAACACTTGTAGCCAGGCTAGTGAGTGAAGCTGCATTCTCCCCAAGACAAATCTCCTCTCAAGGAAGCATGCAGCATTTCCAGCATCCTCAGAAGGTTCACACACAGTCTTGATGCACCAACATTCCAAAATGGATGTTTGTTACCTTAAGAGCTACTTCAATGCAGAAGAATCATACTTCTGCTAAGAGAATCCAGTTCTCTGGGAAGGCTGATGAAAGTTCCATTTTTCTATCTGCATTTCATGTGATATCCATGATTCTGGACCTATCACTGGTTGCTCCTTGGAAGCCAAAATCAGGACTTTGTGGGATTAACCAACATGAGCCAGTGCTGAAAGGGCTCATCATAGCTACAGAACTCACACTTAACAAGGTAGAAAAATGCAACATTTGAGCCTCTAAAGCATCAGAAAATCCCAAACAGAACTGTACAATAAACAGCAAAGTTGAAATAAACCACACTATCCCTTGGAATCAGCAGTGAATTCCCTTTTACCACCAACAGCTGTTTTAAAGAACAGCAGGCACACAAGTGCCTTCCAACATATTAATAATGATAGCATACCCTGGAAACCACATGTAATTTGTTCCTGGTGCCTTTCTAAAGCTTCTCTTCTGCACTGTGCCCCACTCAAGACTGTAGGAGTTAAGACAGGAAAATCAGGGATGGAACTATCTCACCAGAAGTATGAAACCAAATGAAATTTATCTTACTGCTGCAATTGCAGGCCAGTTACCCAGCACAAAAGCTGTCAGAGCAGGAGCTGGATTTTCCCTCTGACACTGCTTAAATATAAATAATGTTTCAGACAGTGGTGTACCAGGATAATTCTACCACAGGAAGAGGACCAGCACAAGACACTCTGAATAAACAAAACTGTATCTAACCTAGCCATATCCCAAGTATTTGAAAGCAATGAACTAAAACCTGCATTTCACTCAGTAACTGCATCAAAGAAGACTTGTAAGTTCCTTTAACTTGTCTTGTTCTCTCACTGCTTCCTACTCCTCTGGCCAGACTGAGCAAAATCTCTTTGCTGTTCAAATGCCACATCCACCACCTGAATCCATCTGCTGACCAGTATCTCTTGCTGTGGAGCCACTTTCTCCCCAGAACCACTAGCATGTCTAGGTAAGCAGACCCCAATCCCATCCAGAAGTTCCCAAGCAGCTCTGCAAAACAATCAGATCACAACAAAGGAACAAAAACCAAAACACCCTCTCCCACACAGATCCCTGAACTAGCTTCTTGCCTTTCTTCACACTATTCCCACTCTATTCTCCTGTCCCCAGCCTGTTTCTTAGCTCCTTCTGATTGTCAGTCCAAGCAGCAGCACCAGCCCCCAGTCTTACCTTAACCATTCACCCTGGGACAATCAGCTTTTTCTAAGGAAATGAGGCGTTCGTAACAACGCTGCCTCTGTGTGTACTTTTATGTCCTCTCAGCAATAGTGAGCTGTCTGCCCAGCTCCCAGCAGCCTGACAAGTGATGTAGGGAGGTTTCAAAGGTATTAATTCTCTGCACATTTAATGAAAATAAGCGAGGAACAAGTGCAAGGAGAGAGACCTTAACATCCGTGTAAGTGCAAGAGTGTGGTGCGAGTTCCACCTCCTGTTTGATCACAGCAAATCTACATAAGGATATGGTCTGCATAATTCAGCTGAAGAAAGGAAGGTTCATTTAGTGATTGCACCTTGTTAGGCACGAGAAAATCAAACCATAAACCATGAGACACACACAGGATCATTCCACTGATCACAGTTAACAGTCATCTCTTAGGATGTCCAGAACAAACTGTGGCACAAATCCAGCAACAGAAGAAGCCTGACTTCCACAAATTTTTCTTCAAAACCTTTGTCTTCATATGCTCAGTGACTCTGTTTTAATCATGGACAGGCTGTTTGTGCTCACCACACCAAAGAACTTTCCAGGCAGGCATTGCCCAAAACACCCCTTCCTCTCTGAACTAGCGCAGAAATGCCAGGTATGCTTCTTGTTTGTGCTGCAACGTTAAACTGGTTCTGCAACCACCTAAAAAAATATTGTGTTTCTCTGCTGCTGCAATTTCTAATGGTAATTCACATTGCCTTCTCCACCTGCAACATTTTTAGCTTACTCATAGGTATTTTTTCGAGATGAAATCACAAATATCTTCAGAGACATACCATGCTCTGTACAATTGGACTGACAGATTTTTTTCAAAGCCTTCTTTAGCATCCAACAAAATAGCTTGAAAAATCCTTGTAAACTCATCTTGGTGAACTTTCCAAAATTTTTTATATTTATTGCAATCTTCCAAGAAAAAAAAAACAACAAACTCTTACAGCTTTTTCTGAGATTTCCTGTGTAATTCCCTGCTTGCTTGCACAGATGTTTTAAACGATTTATCCGTTCTACAAATCCAAGTTTTTCTAGAGTTGGCAAAACTGAATTGGAAAATCTATTCTTAGGCCAAATGCTGCTGCTGGAAGACATACTAATTCAATGTGACAAGCATTTTAAAGGCTTGCTGATTCACATTCCACCTACATGCTGCCTACCCCATGCAGCCTGAATTAGCCGTCATGGTTGTTAGGCCTCTGTTAAGATGTAACATCTGACCCCTCTCCTTAACTTTTGTGCTTTGGAAGCATTTACTATGGACTGCATTATGGTGGTGCCCTCCAATGCCATGATAATTAAGACTTTTATCAGTGATGGCCTACAAACTCTCCATGAATTTATAACTATGTCATGAAGATCCTCTGGAGCTCTGAGCTTAGTCAGCGAAGTGGATGTGACTATGAAATTCTGAGCAGCCTTTTCCCTGGGAGAGGTGAGATGTGCATAAACTCAGGAGCACAGCATTACCCTGAATATTAAATATAGTCTAAAAAGTAAGGCTGGTGATGTCAAGGCCATTGGTGCCTGATGTTATTTCCAGGATTTCCACTTTCCAGCGTATTGCAGGCTGTACATCCACTGCAGTGCAGTGAGCCCTCGTTCTACCCTGTAACACACCAGCTGCCACCAATAAATTCACAGAGGGAATTTCAGCAGCACTAACAGCCCCCCCCAGTTCTGCACACACAGCCCTCCTCTCTCCTGGGCAAGCGAACCATGAGCCCTCCGAGCTCAGCAGGCCTGGGCAAAGCACACAAGGTGCTTCCTTCCCTGACTCACCACATCTGTTACCCGGCTGCTGCTGTCCCACACCACAGGACTGCTGTGGCTCCGGTGGCTTGAGAGCCTTTCTGGCCACCTCATGGTCCGTGCCAGAGACGCGGATGCGGAACTGGTCCCTGCTGACCGTCTTCCGTAAGGTTCGGATGGTTTTACGGAACCGCTTCTCCGTCTTCTTCCGGGCACAGCGCACGTCACACGTGTCTGGAAAGCATCGGGGTGAAAGCTGCTGTAAGTGACCGAGCACAAAATCCCACCCAATTCGAAACACCAACCAATGCAAATCACCGAGGAAAACTTCAGGGAACAAGTCTGAAATCTTTGAGGACAAATACACTGATCTTTGATCTTTGAAGCTATCCCCATCTCTCTTTCTGAAGCAGTAATTTTCAAAACAGGAGATACTTTTTATCATCATTTTGCATACAGACAGAAGTGAAAAATACAGAAATTAAGGAGCAAACAGCAAGAAGCTTCAAAGCGCACCTGGAATTATTTTCCAACCAACCTGTCACCTCCTTCCGGCTCGTCTCGAGCTCAAAGTCCGCAGTGATAAAAATCTCTCTAGTCGCTGTCAGTCTACTGAGGGCTCCATGAACTTTCTTGCCAGAGCTGCATGTTAGGTTTACATAGTGGAAGCTCTCCATTACTGAATTTTGTCTCTCTGTATGAACAAAATCAAAGGAAGCAAAAGCTTGGCCAGCT
This sequence comes from Parus major, assembly GCF_001522545.3. Taxonomy (NCBI): domain Eukaryota; kingdom Metazoa; phylum Chordata; class Aves; order Passeriformes; family Paridae; genus Parus; species Parus major. The sequence goes on along the minus strand of NC_031774.1, from coordinate 4,948,978 downwards.
CTGTGATTGAACAACGACCAGTGCTCAGCTCATGTGTCATCATGGAGAGTTAAAGAGGAGCAAACCTTCACCTCCACCTGCCAGTGAAAAACAGTGTGGCCAGTCTCTCACCTGCTGCACCCTCACTCAGAATCGTGACCATTCTCATGGCCTCAATGAGGAAATAAGCTTTAGATCAAGGAAACACCCAGAACAAGCTCTGGTTCTGGAGTACATAACTTGTCACTGAGCATTCAGCACAGTTTCTTGCTGTTACTCTCCTAAGGACAAACAATCCGACACACTAATTCATCATATTGTTTAATGACTCCTTTCCCCATTTTTTTCTTTTTTTTTTAAAGTACTCCTCCTCATTTTCTGCTGACTTTGTAAATTCCCAGGCTATTCTTTCTGTTTTGGAACAGATGGAAGAGCTGACCTCACTGCATTCATCTGGGGCTGCTGAAGTATGAAAGGAAGACAAGAGAAAAGAGGAATAACCCTTTGACAATAGAGTCAGCATTAAAGGTCAGGAGATTCTTCAATGAGGCATCAGACAGTAAGGAGCAGGTGAGAAAGGAAAGAAGAGAAAGATAAAAAGAGGAAGAGAAGGAAAAATCAAATTAACAAAAAGAATGGTTGATTTTACTGAGAATTTATTAGCAATATTACAAACATAAAAAAAAGGGCGGGGGGGCTTTCCTAGCAAGGCTGTGAGGATGCCACAAGGAAATCCTGGGATCTGAAATAACTGTTGCAAGAGTCATGGTCAAGCAGGAAGGAGTGTAGAACAGCAAGTGAAGAACAGAAAGCCTTCAGTCCTCTATGCTTTGCTTGTGCTGTACTTCATATCTGGAAAGCACTTAACCCCTGAACTATGGCTCTAACCTGCTTACCTGCCTTTTTATATTCATACCTGGTATCATCTGCTCCAGACCTTCTTGAAACATCTCAGTCTTTTTCAAACTACATTTTCCTTCATTTAATTTAAAGGTTATGCTTATCTTGATGGCTGGAGCATCTTCAGGAAGAAACAAGGAAACACATTATTTTTTTAAAAGGAGTGGAAAATTGAGATAACCCTAATGTAACACCGTAATGATGACAACAAAAAATACGATGATATGAAGTGATCACAGAAAAGGTAATGAGATGTCAAAACCCTCCTGCTGTGAAGCTGGTTCACAACTGGAATTAGAATGAAGTGTAATATATTTTATTAGGAAAAAAAAAAAGAGAAAGTGAGAGAGGGAGGAAAAGGAGATCAAGACCAAATCCACTATTGGGTGAATCAAATAAGGGAAAGCTGAAATCAAAGGAGATACTCCAAATCATTTCAGAAAGGAGTTTATGCCTATGGCAGTAAATGCTTTCTAAACTTTGCTGTCCAACAGCACAACCTAAACACATTGTTTGTTTAAAAAACAAACACTGTCCAGGTTTGGATGACTAAAAGGAGATGTAACTCCTGGTCTAAGTGTTTATTTCACTACTGATCTTTTCCTTGATTTTTAAGTCTCAGTTGGAATGATGTTGATGAAGCAGCATAAGGGGAGTTTTCTGCAGCAGTCTACAATCACTAAGAAGAGGAAGAAAAAAAAAAGATAGATTATAAGAGGGGGAAAAAAGTCAACAGAAATACCTTTGTTTCACATTTATCACTGAAAATACATCAGTCAAACTATGTAACAGTAAATGTGGTGATTTACCCAGCCAGCTGGAAGCGTTTGCATTTTGCTGCTTTTTCTTAAGCTGAGAGGACCTGCCACAGGTGAGGGTGTAGGCATCTTGTGTTCCTAACAGACAGACAGACAGACAGTAAAGACAGGCACAGTGCACACACTGAGGGCTCCAGTAGCATAAAACACGTTTTAAATTTGTCGATTGGCATCAACACACAATGTTGTTCATAAAAGACTCCACACTAGAGCTTGTCTCTTCCTAAGCCATTGAAAGGATTGAGGAAGAGAAGGAGCATCAGTCCCACCAGCAGCAGGCGAGCCCCCACGCCGTGTCCTGCGGGATGCAGGGGCTGTGGGGGCAGAATCTGGGACCCCACGCAGGGCTGGAATGCCTTTGCCCCATTCACCAGTGCCTCTCAGGGCCAATTAAGGAATGGCCCAAGGAGCACGGAGAATTCTTCCCCGTCCTCCCCAGCTTCAAAAAGAGACTTGTTGTGAGAAGGGAATCCGAGGGTGGAGTGGTTATAAAAGACAAGGAAAGAGGGGCTTTCCTGGACATTGTCAGGGATACAGCCCTTTATTATCTGCAGTGAAAGAGGACAGATCTCTGTTTATTGACTGCTTCTTGAGGTTTTCTTGAGAGTTAGGAGGTTGGCCACCCTTACTCTCTGAACAGAATCCCGTGCTCAGTTTGTTAGTTCTGACTTACCAGAGAATACCTGGACATCTGGAGAGCAGCTCAGGAAACATCTATCACTCCCACCACTCTTAATGCAGTGCAGCAATACCTTGGGTGACACATTATCAGACAAGGGATCTTTTGTCTCTAAACAGGATAAAACAAACACTCACAGAATTAAAACATCTACCTTCACCCTACCAATAAATCAGCATGCAGCTGCTTTTGTAGCCGGTACCTGAGAGCAGCCGTGCAATTAATATGCTGTTTAGACAGAAAATTAAAGCCAAATAAAATTACTGGAAGATCACACCACAAAAGTAATTTCCTTTATCATGAGCAAACCTTCTCATGCAGAGGAACAAAAGGAAATAGAAGAATGAGCTAGATAAAAGCACAGGAGAGAAAGCATCAAAATCCCTCAAAGTATCTCCTGTTTTTGGGGTTGGTTTTCTGTTTGTTTTTATGAGTTTCGACATCACTACCATCATGCCTTGCTAAAAATTAAAGCAGAATACTGGGAACAATGACTCACACCACTTAACTGGACAGACCATCAAATTTGACTGTAACCATATGGCCTGTCAGACACATCAGGAGTGGAAATGTACTTATTAGACACCTTACCAACACAGTCCTTTTTATTCCAGTGTAGCTTGTAGTTAGAGTGACACAGGCACTCATAATCTCCCGGTGTGTTCACACACAGCTGCTGGCAACCACCGTTGTTGATGCTACATTCATTAATATCTACAGAGGAAAGGTAAAGATACTTTTAAAAGTTATGCACTCTAACTTCCAGTAGGTAAATGTGGACACAAATACTGCTCTTGAGGGTTTTGAAAAGACATCAGGAATGCTACCTGGACACCCACCTTGAAACAGTTTGTCTTCATGGAAATCCTTTGACAAATGTCAAAGCAGACCAAACACTGGTGGCTCATAATTAAACAACATCCAGCCTCAGCAATATGAAACCAAATTAACTCTAAGAAAAGCAGATCAAGTGAAATCTGTATTGCACTGTGTCTGGTTAATTAATAGTTCTAATTTTAAACAAAGACAGAGAACGTGAGCAGGATTTGTACTGAGCAATCCTCCAGTTTTTTGGATAATGTTGTTCATAAGCAAACCATGGCAGTGCATGAACTATTAACCTTAATCCATTTGACATTCTCCCTTCCATGTTTTAATTATATTTACAGCTTTCAGGGAGGTTCTTGGCTTTTCTCTTTTTATCCTGGGCTTTTCTCAGTGGACCCCAGCTTTACTTCACCTTCTCCTGTATGCACTTAGTAACATGTGCAGTGTACCTTTCTTGTGGCCACAAGGTTTGGCTGGTATGAAGGGAAATATAGGAACATAAGCATATTTCTGTATTCTTATTTTCAGAGCATTTATTTACTAGAGGTTTTCTGAACCCTTTACATGAAATCACAGTAAGTCAGGTAAAAAAAGGAAAAAGAGTCTAATTGATGCTGAAATGCTCTGAGAGATGCAGCTGTGAAACACATCTGCATCTGTGGAACATTCTGGCTCTGGGGGCAAACACCACCACTGCATCCCCCTTGTCTCTTTTGGCCAGTTATCCAATTTTGGAGCCTTGTCCCACCCAAAAAATGATAAAAGGAGGAGAAATTACTGACAGCACAACACATGCTGCCTCTGGTGCAAAGTTGCATGCTGATGCAGAATGTACCACTCAGCAGTGCTGTATCCCAGGGGTCAACACTGGGGCCAATACTATTTATCCTCTTCATTAAACCTGGATGGTGGGACAAGAGTTCACCCACAGCAAGGTCACAGATGAGACAAAACTGGGAGGAGTGGCTGATGCACCAGATGGTTGTGCCACTATTCAGAGGGACCTTGACTGCCTGGAGAAATGGGTCAATAAGAATCTCATGAATTTCAACAAAGGGAAATGCAAAGGTCTCTGTCTTTGCTGCTCAGATCCACCCTGAGGAGGCTTCACTTCTCTCCCATAGCTTTATGGCAATTGTACATAACCCAGGAAGCTGCCATCAAGAAACCTGTTGAAAGTCCCATCAAAGTTTGTGCATCTGAGGGTACCTACTTCCACACACTTATCTCAGTGCTAGTAAGTTCTTGTCACTGCTGTCCCCAGACTAGATACCCTCTAAGTAACAATTTGTTAAAAAACACTGTGAAACTCATTACCAAACCTGTCTGATCTGGGGGGAAAATATGCTTTTAAGAGAACTGAGACAGCAGGGGTAGGAATGAGCAGCAGAGGAATAATGGAGAAAGAAGGCAACACCTTAAAATGGTACTGCTGCCTAAAATACCACAAAACCAGCCCAAATCTTTGGTTTTTACTGACCTCTTCATAGGATTCCAACCTCTTATCTCAAACACTTACTAACTTCTTCCACAGAGGTCAGAAGGTGTATGCTCAGTATTCTATCAGCTCTGACCAGCCTGTGATTGCCAGTCAATGAGGAACTTACTGTGGCATGAGAATTAACATCTTCTGCATGGGGGTATGACAAGAAAAGGCCAATTAGCAGCCAACAGCAAAATTACAGTTCCTTTTCCTCACTGGTAGCCAAAAGAAATTGAATTAATGCAGAGGAATTAACCAGAAGTCATATTTTACTAAGTAGAGCATATGACAGCGTTGTTCCTTATCCAGATAAGTTGCCATGTTCATCAGGATAAAACACAGTGATGTTTTAGCCCTGTAGTCTTATTTGCAGAATTTCTAGAGGCAGAGGGTAGAATAGACAGGCACACAGAGATTTCTGAATTGTTCTCTCCAACTGTGCTCATTCTGCCTCAGAAATAAACAGGTCTTACTCAGAATTAAGTAAACTTTGGAGTCAGTAAGGTCTTGCCTAAAGCTTATATAAAACAAGTTTGATTCCATTTAGTGTCCCAGTTATTCATGTTTCCTCACGTTAATTCTGGGAATTTGTCACACGTTGAGCTTCTATGAACAATTTTCTATTTCCTTGAACTGTTCTTGTAGGAAAGACATAAAAATTTATGAGTATTAATCTTGGCCAGTGCAAAGTGGTACTACAGCAGCTAAATTCCAACCTACACCATATGAGGATTTGACATGTACACAACAGCAACCTGCAGAACCATAATTTTCAGTCATTCAGAGCTTCCTGTTCTTCAAGTCCTACTCCACTGACTTCTCCTTCAAGTCAATGACTCTTCAGCATGTGAAAATTGGTTTGAATTATGGACTTCAGATGCAAGCACAAAACCCATCAGTTTGTCCTAATAATTACAGGTCCCTTTTGCATGCAGGGTGTAAAGGCAAAATCACCTGAGCAAAGACAGAAATAAGCAGGATCCGTTTCTACTTTTTCTGTGTCTCCTTATCACAGCAAGGAGTAAAATTTTCTCCGTGGGCCGCGCCTGCATCAGTTTGTGTCTTGCAGGGACTCAGAGCAGGCCTGTGGGAACATCCCAGTGTCCCAGGGGCTGTGGTGTGTCTATAACTCACCTCCACAGTGTGTGAAGCCGTACAGGGCATATCCCTTGTTACAAGTGCACTCGAAGGTGCCGGGGTGGTTGATGCACGTGTGGTCGCACGCCCGCTCGAAGGAGCACTCATCAATGTCTGCAAGGTTTAAAGAGAGGCATCAGAACCCCTCAGGCTGGCCAGGGAGCCCTGAGGAGCCAACAGAGTTCAGCAGCTGCAGGGGTGTGCAGATTCTTTCAAAGCACATAATGTAACATAATGAAATGACAGTTCTTAAAAGAGTGCTCGGTTTGCCAAACAAGATTTTCCTTGGCAAGAGCAAAAACTGCTGTTATGTTTTTACAATTATGTTTAAATCAAATTATTTCTCTTCTAGGAGAGAAGAAAACTGCTGACAAAACTCTTACCTTGCTAGGATTACTCTACATAGAAATGAAGTATATGAGGGAAAATACTACCTTTGTTTTTTTCCTCCCTAAATGAAGCTCTATATGAATATACAGTGCCTGATTTAAGCCTGCTGAAAATCACTGTGTTCTCTGAGAAAGAAAATTCATTGTGCCATCAAAAATACCTAAAATTTCTATGCTAGTACATTTTGTATGCCAGGTAAGAATGTTGCAAGACACAAAAAAAGCTCACATCAACTTCACTAGCACTTTTCATCAGTCTTTTTCCTTGGGCTTTGGCACACAGAGTGATACCACTTTTGAAATAGTCCAGGGAAAGCAACAGAAGTGACAGGGCAAAAGGGAGATGCAAGTCTTTAGGATACATTCATAAACAGATTTCATTAAAACAAAACCCCAAACAATCCTGAAAATCAAATGTTTATACAGTACATTTTTGACATATAAATACTTGTCCTTCTTTGCCTATTTATAAAGGATAAGAATGCACAAAAATAACCCAGGTGAAAATTATTTCCTCTTGGTCACTTCTGATTTCTGAAATTCACCTTTAATGTCAGCTGGTTTCCCAGGAAATCACATAATTCACTATTTACCTGACTGAATTGACATTGTTTCATCCTGTTGCTTTTCCACAACCACAGACCATTTTTGTCACCACATTTTTTGTGCATTCAAGCACCTTAAATAGGACTGCTAAATCTATATGTACAAACCACTATACAGCAAAGCAAATATGCTCTGTAGGTCTCACAGGAGAAATCCATGTCATCCTCAAAAGCAAAGGCTCTGTGATATTTTAGGGAACAGTTTCCAGTCTGTCTACAGACCTATAATTTCATAGATCACATTATATATTTTTCCTTTAATAATGAGCTCATGGCAGCTAAATATCCTATTAAGAAAAAATAGTTTCACTGCAATGGTGAATCAGTCAGAAAGATGGAGGGAGAGACATTACCTAATTTTCCTGTAAATTACTTTAAAATCATTAAGGCAGGGGGAAGCATTAACCTCATAGAGAGCTTTTTAATATGATGTTGTCTCTGTCCCTTCCAGATAATAGCTCACAGTGCCATTAAAGTTATCTCCTACAATAGCATCAAGCCAACTGTATCAACTCAACAGCTGTTTCAGAAGAAAAAAATCCAAACTGAGGAATGGAAATTATTCTGGAGTCCATTATCACTTCATCATTGTAGTAGATGTCCAAGCCACGCTGATTTGTCCTACTTTTGTTGTACCATTGTCTCTCGAGTGCACATACCTTGACAGGACTTCTCATCTGTTAATAATTTAAATCCTTTTCTGCAGCTGCAATCAAAACTGCCAACAGTGTTTTTACAGAAATGATCACAGCCTCCATTATTGGCCTGGCATTCATCAATATCTGCAGTGAAAAGAAGAAAAAAGGCTTCAGCAAATAAACACAGAGCTTTGGCACTCAATCTACTCCCACTGCCAGATTCAGAAAATAGTCACGTCCAGTCGGTTGGAGGAGCCCAGAAACAAAATCTAGTGAGACTACCACAAATTGTAAGGAAGATCAGATCCAACTCTTAAGAATGATGCAGCCCATTCAGCCCCAGGACAGTGTTATTTGCTCTCATTTAATATCTGGCTGTCAGTTGCATTTGGGTAATGCATTCATAAAAGACTATTCCCTGAGTTCTGTTTGGAAACACTTTGACTCCAAGGCTCTCTAAGTGGTTTTGGTATTTTAAACCTTTAAACCTTTTTGTAAGCCCTGCAGAAATCTCAGACAGAGACTTCCTGAACTACCCTGTCCCTTTCATGGCAATATTAGAATGAGGCCTTTATCTAATATTAATTGAGTCAAGCCTGGAGATTTCATCATTTTCACTTAGCAGAACAGACTTAACATCTAATTACTGGAAAAGCAATATAATACACAACCTAACCATGCCTTTGCTCCTCACCAGAGCTCTCATTAGAGCTGCTGGGAGCAGTGCATTTTTACAAAACACATCCCTGTTTACACACTGGTATTTTCTTACCAACTGCTCTAATGCCCAGCTGGGACTGGATGCCTGTGAGCACCCCCACAGCTGCTGGCCTCTGCCCCTAGGGACCTCTGCTTGGCCACAGAGCTCTTTTAGCCCTCCCAGACCTGACCTCTGAAAAAGGAGGCACAGGAGGTGGAAGTGGAGAGCAGGAGGGCAGAGAAGAAGAGATTCTCTGCACATGATACCCCTGACGGCACAGCCTCTGCCCGTGGTGCAGCCCTTCCTCTGGTCAGATTGCACACACCGTCTTTCCTCTGCGCCCTGGGCTGCCTCTGTTTGGAGATTGATATCTTACAGGACCTGGTAACACCTGACAGGTGTTGGCACACGTGCCCAGGAGTATAAACCCCACCTTTGCATGTCTTGCCATCAAACTGGAGGGTGAATCCAACGGGGCAGCTGCAGTGGACTCCGGTGGATGTGTCCTTACAGGTGCGGTCACAGCCGCCGTTATTCACCGCGCACGTTTCTGGCCAACAAGACAGAGCTCAGATTTCCTCAGGAAATTACAATGGTACCAAGAAACACCATGGGATACAAGGCACAGTCCCAAGCACACTGCTATTCAAACATTTAGCCTAGAACACACGAGCAACTGCTAAATACATGTGTCAGCAAAATCCCTTCCTCAGCTCTTTCCAGGTTTTTTGTGGAAACATTACAAACCACAATACTGTCTTCTGGGTATTCCATTTGTGTCTTAAACACAAATCCCCACTCCTTGATGATGGATCTGTTACTGCCAGACAGTTTCTTTATGCCCACCCTGAATCCTGGCTGAGCCTCTGATGCTTCCCACCAATGAGACACCTGGCTACACCCAGCACTACTAAATGAGTTTTCTGAAATCCCTCCTGACCCATCTTCCCATGCTCCCTGTGCTCCCAGTCATGGTGGATAACACCCTCACTGAGCATTCCTTCAGCCTGATAACCCAGGTGCCATTTCAACCAAAGTTTGCTCCTCTAACTCCCCTCTATGCAAACTAGGCCTAAATCTCACCAAACCTTCCTAGAAAACACTCCTGAAACACAGCTCATCACATCCAGCCAAACAGAAATAACTCACTCTTTGGTTTTCATCCTCTTCTCATCAGCCTAACAGCCTTTTCACTTGCTGGACAAATACAATTTTATACAGCATGTATTGATTGAGAGAGCTGCAAAGAGCATTTTTTAATGTTCGCTTTTTCAAATCTACTTTCTAACTCTGTATCATTTTCTGCAGCATCAAGCATATGCTACTCATTGTCAGATTTTGAGAGCTCTGTTGGTTTATTCCCTCCCAGTCTCTCATCTCACATGCAGTATTGGCAGGCTGTGTCCAGCCTCCAAGGGAAGACAGAGTGCATCTTCTTTCTTCCTCTGTCATTCTTTTGAAAACAAGGCTATTCATTTAGATGTCTGAACATTAGGGAATAGTATTATTTCCTTAAGAGAGATCATCTCAGGCAGAATTCAGCCCAGAATAGATGGTTAGCATAAAAAAACCAAGAAAGCCCACACTAATTCTTCAATCTAAAAGGTTTCAACAAGCAGCAGAATTATTTTGGATCAGCACTTTTACCCATAAGCAGCCGTCGCTTCACTCTCTTGTCCACATCAGCTGCTGCTGTGGTGTTTCCCTCAGAAACTTCAACAGCAGCTTCTTCCCTCTCTGTAAGGAGCATGAAAAAAGCAAGTGAGTAAAGGTGCCCTGACCAGAACCCTCATCTGATATCCAACACACACAAACAGCTGCATCACACACTGAACCAGAGACAGGCGGAACAGACCAGGCAGAAATAAATTGCTTTTAAAAAGCAAGAAGTAATAAAAATCATGAAGACCCTTCAGTCAAAACCATGAGAATATTTTGCTTTTTTGGCTTCCTTACAAGTCATGTTTGCTTCAGTATCCTTAACAAAACAAAAGATGTGCTACAGATGTAGTAAACAGCAGCAAGATGAAAGAAATAACTGAACTCTTCTGTTAGGAGTGCACTGTCATCATCTATCGTGGGCTAATTACAACAACCAGCCACTAATGCCTGAGCATTTGACTTCAATCAATAGACAACAAACTATTTCAGAGACTGGAAGAGTTTATAAACCTTAAGTGCTTTCTTTACTGGATAACTGCCTTGCCAAAATGATACATTAATTGATTTCAGAGTCCCAGTTTTTACAGATATACTCCTTTGCTTGTACTCTCTGGCTCACACTACTGAAGAAACTGAACCTAAAATATCCTAGAGGGAAGGAAGCTTTCTTTGGTAAGTGATATGCCTTGTGTTTCAGGGGGACCAGTCATAATTACATGTTGCAATAATATTAGGTAGCTACTTAAATAAGGAAACAAAACTTGCCTGGACCCAACCAACTCACCCATGCACTATTGGATTCCTTAATTTTGAACTCCTTGGCATTTTCTAGCCATACTGTTATGAGGGGCATTAATCATGCACACACAGCACCACCACACCACCCTCGAGGTGGCCATCCACAGAAAACTGCTTCCCTCCACTGCATACTGACCCAGGCAGGTTTTGCCATCCACGTGCATGACGTACTTGGGGTGACATCCACAGACAGGCCCATTGTCAGCATCATCACACGAGTGCTGGCAGCCCCCGTTCCCGTGGTTACAGGTCACTGGCAAGAAAACACATGGCACTCTCAAACCTCCTTCCAGCACCTTTGGAGGGCAGTCTGCAATTCCACTGCCACCTGAGCATCCAATACACCTTCCTCACGTGGCCCTGTGCTGAAGGGCTCTGTGAGACTGAAACACAGCTCTCCCATGGAGCTGAAGTTCCCCTCACTGTGAATGATGGCACAGCTCCCAAACCACAGACACTGCAGCAATTAATAGACCTGTGTGACAGTGTCCAGAAAAGACATCAATTCTGGTTTAATTCAAATGCACACAGTTCAGATGTGACATCCCACGTTAGCTAAAACATGCCAAGTCCCATTTCAGTGCAAACAGAGCACTGTTGGTGTTCACTTGGGGGAACCATAAGCATATGCAGAATGTTGCCTACAAATGCAGCTCCTCTGGTTCTTGGACAGCTCAAATCCTGGTCGGCATTCACAGGCAACTCCTCCTTTGGGTGTTTCCCTGCAGATGTGGGCACAGCCATGATCTTTGTTCATGCAGCTCATGCCTTCTGTAAAACAGGAAAGGTAGACAAGCATCAGCATCCTCAGAAGCTCTGTGAGCAGGTGACAAAGTCCGTTCAATACACACACAGACTAAGCCTCTAACTCTGGGAAGACTCTGCAGGGCTGGGACAAGAGGTTTCAGCTTACAGAGAGGAAAGGCAGCAAGTCCAGTCCTGCAAAGTTTCTGGCCCCAAGGTTTCTCCTTCTGTGATCTTTTCTGTGCCCGTGTTCTTTGACTGCAAGGTCAAAGAGAACATCCACAGATTTGTACAGCACCTGCATTTTCATCCAGTGCTCTCACTTTCTACCTTCAGGTGTTCATAAAACCTCCCCATTTCTTTTATAAAAGTGGTAGTGTCCTGGCAAGGTCCAAGTCTAAAGGGAAGTTCTTCATTCCCTGCTTGAAAGAGCAGCCAGCAGTCGCAGGAAGGTTTAGAGCAGCAGTCAAAGGGTCATCCCAATTTCAATTCCTGGATACAGAGCAGACTCCCAGAGTCATAACCTATCTCAGCAGTGACCAAACAGAGACCAGGCCAACATGCAGATTGCACACACACTGTATGCCAATTCTCTTTGTTGTTAACCACTTTGTTTTCAATTTTTTTTCTGATTTCAGTACCTACCATCCAAGATGACCTCAGTGGGTATTATCACAGTGTTCTGTGTTTCTACACACTTTCCCAGCTAGACAGAACTTACTACCAATGTCTGCTTTAACCAAATGAAGAACCAGTGTGACACTAATGATTGAATTTCTTTTGCTATACCTCCTAAAACATTCTGTCATTTTATCTCTGCCAGTTCATGAACAGCACTCAATTGCCAGAGTGTCTTTCCTGGCCTTTACAAAAATATGAAGTCAATTAAACTGGGAGGAATAGTTCCTAAAATTATTGCAAAAGCCTCTTTCCCCTTGCTCCATGGTTCAGTGTAATCAGTGTCTTTGCCATTGGCAAGAAGGTGGTACAACACAAAAACACCCAGAAGCTGGCTGAGTTACCCATTGGGATCATTAGACCAAATTAAGGAAATAGGTTTTCTTTTAATAGAATACCACAGATTTTTTGACAAAGTTCTCTACAGTGCTGCAAAACCAGGAAAGAGAAGACATCTGAATGTTCTCCTTGGGTGTACAGAGAGCACACCTTTACCATCAAATTCTCTGCCTTGGCTCACTTGGCTTTAAAAGGACAAGTGACACCAAAATGCCCTTTCTTCTCGGTGAGAACACTCCATTTATGAAGACCAAGTGGAGCAGGCTTTGGCTGCAAGAGCTCATCCCACACCACCCCAGTGAGCTTCTCTGGAGCCAAGCAGAGACACAGTCAGGAGCAGAAGAGAAAGGGTGACCATGCCACAAAGGGATTGTGTGATCAGTTCCACACCCTATATATTTTTTAACTTACACAGCCCCTTTTTCAGCCTTATTACTAAGTGAAACAAACCCATGGCATTGTGAGGCAGAGGTCGGCTCGTCACCATTATTCCACTCCACTTCAATTAGGTCCTTGTTCCACACTGCTATTCTCACCCCCTGGAGCACCAGCTACAGGACCCTTTCTCTATTAAGACAGCTTTAAGCAACAAAAGACTGGACGTTGCAGAGCCCAGATTATTCTGCTCTACTGGCTTTTTGATTCCTTTCCCACAGTGAGGGCTCTCCAGAAGTCCAAGACAATGAGACTTCAAACCCTGCAGCACACAGACACAGCCTGAGGAGTCCACAGGAAAGCTGTGTCACCCCATTATTGTGTCAGTCAGGGAAGGAGACAGCCTATGAAGCCACAAATTAGCCTCATTAGCACTGGTTTTGTGAAAGTTCTGGTCTTAAGCATGCAGTATGGCTTGGTCTGTCAGCTCAGAGGGGTTAGGGAGCATTAAGGGAATTAGCAGCTTAGTTTCTGTTAACAAAGTTATTCTTTTGTCTCTATTGAGCTACCGAAGGGGAAACTGTTCAAGCAGGTACTCTGGTAAAGTTCACTGACACCAAACAATTGGTTTATATGCTCCATTTGGGATTGCTCCATTCTGAGTGAGCAGGATTCGATCAGGTCTCCATAGAAAGCTAAAATTGCGCTTTCCAGACCAGGATGCATTTTAATTACAAAGTATCCATTGTGGAACAAGGTACTCCACCAAACCCACCCAAATCTGGCTGACCCAAAAGGCAGTTTCATAGAAGGTACCCACATCCACACACTCCAATTTGGGACTGCTGCTTGTTTCCAAAGCTGGTAGATCTCTCTCAGCCCCATTTTACGAGTTTGTATTAAAGAGATGTCTATAAAGCCATAAATGCTGTGTGGCTGCAAACCCCTTGGTGGACACAAAGTCTCCCAGGTCACATTGTTCCAGTGCTGTTGCAATGGCAGGCTGGGACCCAGAAACAAACCCCAAGCAAATTTTGGTCACATCTCCCCACACACCTCCCAGACACACAATTTCTCTTGTAGGACACCCTGCCCTGCTGACTCACAAATGTCTTGGGATGGATGGCTCTGGATTGTCCTGCTCAGCCAAGAGAGGTGAATCCAGCCTACTTGGTTGAGCAGATCCTGAGCCAGGTGAGACCTTTCTTGAAGGAAAGGATCTTTTCCTTGAAGGAATGTCCTTTCTGGACCTTCTTGAAGACACCCAGCAAACCTGAGGTCTGAGCACTCCTGCCACTGGCAAAACACAGGCAAAAAACCACCAGCACACTAAACTGATTGATCTGCTAAATTGTATGATCTGGGTTTAAATCTTTAAAATTTTTTTGCACAGAAGGCATCAGAACAGCATTCCCAAACTGCTGGGAGCTTTAAGGCTGCATTTAGGACACGTTCAAGCAGGAATTCTGTAGGACAGACAGGGAGGATGCAATGGTACAAAGAGCTACCAGGCACTCTGAGAGAATAGAAAAACTGTGAGGAGCACCAGCACAGCCAGCAGAACAGGACATCCCAGGAGTGTTTTTGTCTTCCATCATGCTTTCTACATCCCTGTGCTAAGGCAACTTTTCCCCAGGAGTTCTCCAGTTATCCCTGTTCTCTGCAGTCAAGGCCCCAAGAGTGACAGCTGAGGTGGTGCCCTGTGTAGGACTCCACACAGCAAACCAAAACTCAGCTTCCATCCTACAGATCCCATCATTCCCATCAATTCAGCCCAACAAGCAGAGAGCTATGACTGTGAAATACCACAAGGGAGAGCAGCAAGATTTGCCATCCAGAGCAATAGCAGCCACAAAGATGCACTACATATTTACTCACAAAAAAACCTCCGTTTTCCTTCGAGTTTTTGTATTCCCGAATATGGAATTATTAGGGAATACAAACCCAGAAACAAGGTGCACATGCATGGCTGCCCTGCCAGATGCTTTAACAGCCTCCCAAGGTAATTCATTCTCCCACACAGATGAAGAGCAGCTCATTCCAGCAGGCAAACAAGGAAAAAAAAATAGGATTGTACACAACTTCCCAGGAAAATTTCAGTTCCTGTGCTTTAAACTCCAGTTCACTCTGCTTCTGTGTATTTAAAGACCAACATTGCAGACCACAGGAAAGGTCTCTCAGGCATTAATATATGAAGAATCTTAACAGGACTGGGAGACAGGGAAGGAAATATTCCCTCATTTTACAGATAAGAAGCAAAACTGAAGTGATGGTCTAGTAGGAGCCAAAATCTGCTTTGATCAAAGCTGTGAGGTCTCAGAACCAATAAAGTACAAACACTGAGCAATGCAAACACAAGGCAGAGAACAGAAGTCCCAGAAATGAGCAGAAAAGCAGAGAACAAAGTGAAGGGAAAGATAAAGAAGTGAGATTTGGCTTACAACAGACATGCCCACCCAAGGGAAAAAAAAAACAAACCAAAAAGTTTAAAAAAAAAGGTGGGGAATCCCGAGGAGCACTTTACAGTAATGAAGGGGGGGGAAGAATAGAGGGGGCTGAAGGGAAACAGTCACAGCATGAAAACCTGAAAAAATGGCTTTTAAAGAAAAAAAAAACAAACACTTCAGTGTTTTACTAAGAAAAAAAAAAAGACCAAACAAATCATGCAAAGCAGTGTGCTGAGGTTTTTTTCTTAAGACTGGTTTTGAAAAAGATGTATTATATTAGATAGTTTTAATGGATAAAACATCCATTTTTTTGTCCTCTTTGTTTTCCTTTTCAAAGAAAAATACCCATGTTTAGTAGATGCTTGGTATTATGAAAAAAGGACCTTTTTCAGGAAAAAGAAAAAGAGAAATTAAATGCATCTTTAAGAGAAGAGACAGAATTCCAAAGGTACAAATAAGGGAGCAAATATGAATGACAGGGAATGCTGCTGCTGTCAGCTCAAGAGAGTAGAAGGCACTCAAGTAGCAGTAAGTATGAAAAAGGGGTTGGAAGTTTTTAGTCTCTTGGCATCAGACAAGACAAGGAGTTCAAGCAACCAATTTCTGTCCTCAGAGACCTCCTCCACGGATGCACACAAACTCACATCCCTGCTGTGCCTTGTCCCCACCCCTGGATCAGCCCCTGCAGTGGGAACCTGAGCCATGGCCAGAGGGAGCACCCAAGCCCTGTGAGACCAAGCCCAGGGCCAGAGGAGCTGAGAACACAAATTCTCCATCCAAACAAAGGATCAGTTCAGCTCTGTCAGATGATGGCCACCTCATCACCCTCCTCTGTGGATGGCCATATATGTCTATAAATGTTGATCTCTTCACTTTGGGGATTTTTAAAGTGAGATTTGTTTATTCATGCTCAGATTCCTCTTATAGTTATGCCAACAACAAGCCATAGATTAAAGAAAACCTTGCAGCTTTAAGTGCTTCTTACTAAGATTTTCACTGTACAGTTCAATGGACAACTCCCTGATCTGAGCAACCACTTTAAAGCACTCCCTAAGGGCATCCAAAATAATTTTGTTCCATCTGATGTCTAATTAGATATCCAAGACTCTGATCTCTCAAAGGTCGCTTCACAAAGGTTTCACTCAAAACAAAGCAGGAGATTTGAATACCTTTGGGGCTGACAAACAATAAATCTCCTAGATGAAACCTAAACATTGTACAGGGAACCTAGGAGGTGTCAGAAGGTACTGCAGGTATTGCTCTGTAACTAAAGCCAGTGAAAATGGCCAAAACTTCCATTTGTTGCCATTCCTTGGATTAGGACACGGCTGAGCCACACAACAGAGCATCAAGGGCGCTGGGAGTCCAGCCTTGAACAAGCACAGCACCACAGACACGCAGCTGGGATCAAAGAGGAGGAGGGGATGCAGCATCTTCAAAGCCACTTAGAAGATCCTGACGCACCGCTCCTTTTAAAAGCAGCGAGGACTTTAAGACCCTTCGCAGCTTTGAAAACATCAACCCAAGAACACTTCTGAGGATGCTTTAGAGCTTTTGCCTGGGTCAGACGCTGCTGCTCGGCGCCCGGGGGCGAGGCGGTACCTTCGGAGCGGTGGATGCAGGTGTGCTGGTTGTCGCTGAGGAAGAACCCTTCCCTGCAGCGGCACTCGTAGCTCCCCACGGTGTTGACACAAACGTGCTGGCAGCCACCGTTGTTGAACGTGCACTCATCTGTGTCTGAGAGAGAGAGGGGGGAAAGACAGAGATCAGCTTTGTGCTCACGCCAGCCCGCGGCACAGACAGACATCAGCTCGGGTTGGAACCATCCCAGCAGCTGAGACACCCCAGGCTACCCTGGGCTTGCTGTTGTGCTGTCACCCTTGGGAAAGTGCATTTCTGCTGCTGCTCTAACCATGTTTGCAGTCTGCCCCAGCAGCCACACGGCTCCCAAGAAGTGCTGGCCAGCCCAACCCATCGGAGCTGATGGTCACAGCTAAGGCAGGGCCGGAGCAGGACTCCCACCACCCACGGGAACATTCCCTGCCCCTCAGCACAGCTCCACTCCACAGCTCTGGCACATCCAGCTCAGCAATCACCTGTGGCTCTGGCTGCCTCAGTGCTTCCAAACCCATCCAAACTATAAAAGGTGTTTTCCCAGCTCCACATCCCGAAGCGAAGGTGGAACAAGAAAAATACAAGCCTCAAAATAAAATCAGCTAAAAACCTACCCCCTGCACCTTACTTTCACCCTAGCTGGAATTCACACCCCACATCTGTTCTGGTGCTTGGTTTGATTTATCATCCTCCTCCCTCGAGTCTGGGACATCATCACTCATCACCAGAGCTGCTGCTGTGCTGACTGACTGCGGTCAAGGACAAGAGCAGAAGTTCTGGAAGCAGTTTTAATCTTGACTTTGCAACATTCAGAGTCTCAAAAGCACCAGAGAACACAGGAGGGCTCCACTGACAAGATCACTGAGAAAACCAGAGTAGAAAAACTTCAGCTAAGCCTCTGAACAACAGGATGCCCATCCCAATCTCCAGTTCTTTGGAATTCTACCCCTTAATAAGCACAGGGTTTTTGTAACTATGACTTCCAAATACTTTTCCTAGCCTAATTTTCGGAAATTTTAATGGGAAATAAAAAGCACTCAGTCCCTTAAAAAGAGGACAAAACCTTGCTGAGGCAAAGCACTGGTCTCATTTGCAAATTCATCTGTAACATCATGTTTGCTCCCTGTTTTGTTCATTGTTCCTGGCTAATAGTACAATGTTTTTAATTTAACATTGTAGCATTTCTGGCAGAAAACAGCTGTCTTTTTTGAAACAAAAAAGGAGAAAGAGAGGCTTTTAGTAAGAGGCATAACAGAGTATTACAACAGATTTAATGTCCACTGAAGGCAGTGAGTAAGCCAATTGGATGCAAAAGAATGTGACCTGCTGGAGAAAAAGAGCGGCTGACATATCTCCATCACAAAGAAGCTGAGTATTTTAGAGTTCTACAGTGATGTGAATGTGCAAACAATCATGAATAAACAGCCACCATGAGTCTTTAGTGCTACAGATTTGAACTCCAGCAGATGTTTCTGTCTTACAGACCTTGGAAAGCTTTCAAAAAAATCATCTCCTTCCAACAAGTAATTGTCTATTTGGCTTAGACCCAGGCACACAGCAGAGATCTTCAAAAATAAGGGTGAGAGGAGGGCAACCCTGGCGTGAACAAAGTAAATAAACAGATTAAGAGAAGATGTGATCCAATTTGCTGCACGCCAAAATATTTATTTAACGTTTACATCACAACTCAAAATTGGCACATCAGTGGTAAAAACCTCATTGTATGTCAATGACAATTTGTTTTATTTTATTTTATAGGTCTGCCATGCAATACTGAGCAGCTTCCCAGTGACAGAGCAAGTGGTAGATTTTGGTCTAAGTTATGTCACTGGTCACAAACAACTCAGCTGAAGTATGCCCTGGGTACAAAGAGAATACACACATGCCTTTTGGTGCCATTGTCAGAGGCAGTGTGCTCCTTCACACCCAGCCCTTCATGGTAACCTCAACTGAACTCCACTCTGTGCTTACACAAACGCAAAAATAAGATGGATTTCCTGTTATGTTAAAGTATCCTCAGATATTTGGTTTCCCTCTCTATTTAAATGTTTGGAACCTGCTGAGTTCACCCTCTCCTCCACTGACACTGCAGAAAGCTGGGCACACAACAGGATCCCAGCAGGTAAAACCCAACACAATCCCACTGAACACTCCAGAGGTTTCTGATTTGTCTCTCAGCAGAAGATACAGCCTGGGCATGGTCTGACCCCCCACCTGATGTGCCACACACTGCTGGGAAGCACCCAGACAAGTGACTTCGATTATGCAGTGAAAGCAAGGCTCCTCCTGACTGCCACGGGTACAGAGGTGTGTCTGGGCACCTCCACATGGACAGCAGCAGTAGAGAAAAACAGAGCCATGCCTGAAAAAGAGAATGGCACAGCTAGCACAGGGCTGAGCCACACAGGGTGCCCAGCTGGGGCTCAGGAAGCAGGACAGCTTCACCAGCTCAAGGCTTCATCCCTCTGCTCTTCAGTGGCCTCCAGCTACTGCACACTCCAAATCATCCTCTCCTTTTAGGAACACTCAGAGTGAGAAGCCCCCACATTACAGATATATTTGAGAGAGAAGATCCCTAAGCCTGGAAACACACCTGACAACTGATCCTAAACTAACTGCAGAACAGAGAGGACAAGGATAGCACATGTTCCTTTATATAATCTCATTTAGCATAACAATAGATGACATTTGGCACGCTTTAACCCAAAGCACTCCACAGAAATATAGCACAGTTATCCTCATTCATAGAGGGGGGAATGAGCCACACTGGGATGGTACCTCAGTACCTGAAAATCCTCACTCTCACAAGCAGCATTCTCTCCCTGAAAGGACTGAGGCCAAGAGATTGCCATGTGTTCCCCAGGGATGCAGCTACATGCTGCCATCACCACTACCTTACCCAGGCAGTTGTGGCCATCGTGAGCCAGCATAAAGCCGTCGTAGCAAGTGCAGCGGTAATTTCCTGGAATGTTGAAACACTCGTGGACACAGCCCCCATTGAAGTCGTTGTCACATTCATCAATGTCTAAGGAATAAAGCAAAAGTCAATATGATGGATGCTTGCCTGAGTGTCACAGACAGAGATGTGACTGCCTAAATGTGAGCAGCAACTGCTGTCCAAAATCGTCATTGTCTTGCAAATACACTACTATATTTAATGCATTTCCTGCTGAATGTTTCTGATGACTGAGAAAACACCCTGAAACACCCTTGCAGCTTTACCTTATATTTTTAAAGGCTGCTGGTTAAACAACAAACTCATTATCAGACTGAGTGAAATGAACAGGTGAATATCCATGCAAGGTTTGCCTTTGAATTTTGCAAACAAGAAGTAAATTGGGTGATGAAGCAGTCACAGTTTTGATTTAAAAATCATCCTTGGTTATTTTTAGTGGCTCTGTTTTCTTAGCAATGCTCCATATGCTGGCACAGACAGAAGGCAGTGCTCTGGGATCTTTACCTTCACATTTCCTCCCTTCACCGGTGTAACCCACTTTGCACATGCACTTGTACAGCTTCGGGGTGTTTTGACAAATAGCATCTGGGTGGCAGTCGTCCAGCCCCAGGGCACACTCGTCCACATCTGTGAAAAGACAGCAGGCTCAGGAGGGATGTCAGCAGGAGGAGAACAGGGCATGTCCCCTGAACACATCCCTGAGGAAATGACAAGGCTGAGCACCTCTCTGAGGTGCCCACAAGAATATTGTGTGTTTCCGTGTGTCAGGACAGAAACACGCAGAGACAGCCCCTGCACTTCCATTTGTGTCATATTCTATCTGCATACAGATATAATTGTGTGCAATTCAGATAAGCCCACTGTAAGCTTTTGTGCACATTTATAAATGCATCCAAAACAATCTCCTAAGCACTAGATGCTCCATGAAATTCAGCTGACAGTTTCACAGAGATTGTTAATCTTTCTGATTAACAAAAAACAGTCATCAAAAGAGTTCTTGATCACATCCATGCATCACCTGCAGGAAGCCAAATGGGTTTTTAAATTAACAAGGGGAGTTGATTGAAATGAACTTTCAAGTCACCACCACCAAGTTAAAAGACTGACTTACCATTAAACAGACGTATAATCTTAGAGTATTTTTTTTTAATACAAGAATAGTATCTGGGGAGCAGCACTGCCAAATCACCTGGCCAGCCATCTCAAAGCACAGCAAACTGAGGCAAAATATCCAGGTGGAAACTTCAGAGAAGAGGAAATGAAGAGAAAGGGAAACACCAACAGGAAGAAGTCCTGGAGATGAAGAAGTGTAGACAGAGGAGGAAGAAAAGTTACAGGCAGCAGAAGACAGCAGCACAAACTTTTCACACAGCAGGAGAAAACTGAAGTATGGAAACAGGAAGATTTCCAGCAACTGGCTAAAAGGAAGAATTGTAGAAGCAACACCCCACAGAGGTACAAAAAGTGCCTCCTAAAACAAGAAGCAATGCGTGAGTATCAGCAGAAAGCAACTACTTCAATAGTCAGCCACTTTTTACGGTGGGGATCACTTTCCAAATGGAAATTTCAGCCAGCACTTCTGCCATTTACAATTATAGCATTCATCCTGCTCTTTTTTTTTTTTCCTTTCCCCCAATCACAAAATATGCCTGTAGGTACTGCAGCAGCTGCCAACTGCAGAAAGTGTTCGCCTGGTTTTAACTCCTAATGGGGTTTGGCAGTGGGAAAGAAGGCAAAGAGCCGGTGTCAGAGCAGCTGTGCCTTCCTGGCTCTCAGGTGCACACGGCGGCCGTGGGGTCCCCAGCCACTGCCACCAGAAAGGAAAGTGAAGGTGGCAAACAGCCGGGAAGAGCAGCAGAATCCACTTCCTCTCAAAGCAGAGAGGTCAAGCTTCAAAAACACGGGAGGCAGAGAGTCGTGCAGGGAAGGGTGCAGGCAATAGCTGAGGGGTCTCCAGCTAGCGGGGCTCAGGTAGGTGGGGCAGAAAGGAAGGATGGGCAGGGAAGAACAGAGAGAGGCCATAAAGGAGCATCGGCCACACGTGCCCTCAGCACCGTCAGCTCTCCCCTGCCCGAGCCAGGGGCACACACCTGCCCCGGCAACAGGGGTCCCAGAAAACACACAGCAAGGAGGGGGCTTCCCTCTAAGCCAGGACACAGAGACATCAATCTCGTGCCGGCGGCAGGACGGCAGCTCAGCTGGGTTATTTTTACACCGCCCCTCTGCGATCTGCAGCGTGCGGCGAAGAACCGCAACAAGAAGCCGCATCGCTAATGCGTGCAAAGGCGTGGAAAAGAGGGCTAGGAAGAATCCGTAGGCACAGAGAGCGAGATTTCCCCTTGTAGTGACAGTATCCCGGGCAGAAGGGAGACCCTGGAGGAACGAGGCTGTGAGCAAACATCGCAGCCTTCAACTTGGCAGGAGGCGGCGGGAGAATCCCGGGGCTTGTTCCGCGGGGTCCGAAAGCCGCTCCACCCGCAGCACCCGCCGCTCGCACCCCGCTCCCCGGGTGCCCCGTCCCGGGGCTCTCCCCGCTCCCAGGGCAGCGGGAACCGCCGGGAAAGCGGCATTGGCAGCACCCGCGGAGCCCGAGCGCCCTGAGAGCGTCCCGGGCACGGCCCCTTCCCTTCGCCGCCGGCCCGGAGGGGAGAGCGGGAGCGCCCGGTGCCCCGCGGGGGGAGCCGCTGTCCGGGGCTGGGGCGAGCGGGGGGCGCTGAACGGGCAGGGACCGGGGGCGCTGAACGGGCAGGAGAAGGGGCGAGGGGCACTCACCGGGCAGGGAGCGGGGGCAGTCCCCGGGCAGGGAGCGGGCCGGGAGGCACTCACCGGGCAGGGGCAGCGCGGCGGGGCCGCCCGGCGCGGGCAGCAGCAGGAGCAGCAGCGGCAGCGCCCGCGCTCCCGTCGCGCCGCGGCGGCCGCCGGACCCCATCGATGGCGCTGCTGCCGCTGCCGCCGCCGGGCGGGAGGAGGCGGCGGCCGAGGGAGTGTCTGGGGCGCCCGGCCCGCCTCGCACTGACAGCGGGCGCGGGGCGGCGAGGGCTGGGCGGGCCTCCCCCTCCCCTGCCCGGCCCTGCCCCGCCGCCACGGGCGCTCCCGGCAGGCGAACCGCCCCATCCACGCCCGGGGGAGCCCCGGCAGCCGCCCCGGCGCTCGCACACCTGCGGCAACCCAAACACAGGTGGCCCACGGAGCCGCTGCCGCCCGCAGGAGAGGGAACAGCTCACACTCAGGAACGGGAACAGCTCACACGGAGGGATGGGAACAGCTCACACACGGGAGAGGGAACAGCTCACACTCGGGAACGGGAACAGCTCACACACGGGAGAGGGAACAGCTCACACTCGGGAGAGGGAACAGCTCACACACGGGAGAGGGAACAGCTCACACTCGGGAGAGGGAACAGCTCACACTCGGGAACGGGAACAGCTCCCCGCGGGCCGGGAAGAGGCGCAGGGACAAGCCCGAGCACGGAGCCGCTCGCAGCCCGAGCACACGCGACGCGTTCCAGCCTCATCTGCCTCTGTACAAGAATATAATATTGACATTTTTACCGTGTAATTACACCCCACTGCAGAGCGTGAAGGCCGTGCCAAAACCCAGGCATCACCCCCATCCCCAACCCAGCCCCATCCCACCTCCATTCCCAGCCAGGGATTTCTCACAGCTGTCACTCCTTTGGCAGGTAAAATTTGCTCATACATTATTCACTGAAATTATAATTTCCTAAATAATGTCTGACCTTTCAGGCTGCGAGCAAAAGCAGGCTGTACTCTTTTCCACCCCTCCCTCCCATCCCCATTTCACTGCCCTTTCTCTTTTGTTTTGTTCTGTGAGAAATACTGAGCTGCTCCTAGTTGCAAGGGCGGTTTATACACATTAGTAAATCTTCAGAATGAAACTTTCCCTCAGTCTTTGTCTTTGTTTCCTTAACGGCAGCTATAAATTACCTCTCTCCTTTCTCACTGGAGCATCAGGCTTCATTGCTTTTGAAATGATCAAAGTTATTCTCTTTTTCAATCCAATGAGAAGCAATCTTTTGTGTCTCCTGGACGGTTTCACTCTTAGTCAATCTCATCTATAAATACATAAAGCTGCTCATTTAACACTCCAAGGATTCTCCAGCCCTGCACCATGCCACAATCCTCCCCTCACCAACAGAAAGCAATAAATGAATGAAGGGTTTCTCGGCACTTTGCATGATCTCATGGTGAATAAACCATCAGACTTGGGGTGGGAATGGCACACCTGCACATCTCTCATCCAGGGTATCACTCGAGGTGTCTCCCAAACAACTCTTTCAAATGGATGAAGAAGCCATCTCCCAGCCTGGCACATGACTCCAAGCCACCTTACAGAAAGGCTGGTACACATTTCAGGCACTGTCAAGTTTCCTCAATTAAACTGACCAGTATTAATTTAATTAACATTCATCACAAGATTTGCAAAAGACAAAGTAAGAAAACACATGAAGAGTGTAGCAGAAAAAACAGGAAGAGAGAAGGAAGAGTCATGTAGCCAAAATATCTAAAGCTGAGGCACTGTTAAAGCAATGCATCTTTCTTACTTCTGTAAACTAAAACATAAAGTGAGACATAAATATTTGGGAATGCCTGAGTTAGATCAAAAGATCTCACTGCAGCTTGGAAAACAAACAGAACAATATCAAATTTATCTTAGCTAATGAAGCCATTCCTTATACATAAATCTCTTAAGTGTCTTGTGAAGGATCCTGGCTATTATTTCACATATAACACACATTTGTTTATGATGAAGAACTGCCATTAAAACATCTCTTTAAAGACACAAACCAGACAAGCTCAGACCTCAACTTTCTGCAGCCTTTTTAACTATTTCTATTCAACTACAGAGCTACAGTGACAGATGACTGCTCTGGGCATGAAGACTTTTACTGGCAGAGAGAAGATAGAAAAATTCTTAAGATTCAACTTCAGTGCTAAGTATGAGGAAAGAAAAACAATCATACCAGAGAAGACACCCCAAATAGGACTGTTTGGGGTTTTTTTCAGCAATTTAAAATAATCAAATAACAAAGTTAAATGAGGAAAATAGTTACTGGAAAATAGCTACTTCCATAGAGATAAAACCCCCAACTCCCCTCTGCTCTCCATTTTCACTGTCACATGGAGAGACAGAGAGAGCAGCTGGATGTAAAATGCTTCAGAAACTGTACACCTGATGTCCAGAGTAGAGATGAGTACTTTTGACTGAAAATTTGGATTAAAAACTGATTTATGCTTCATAATCCTTGTTAAATTTCATAATTTAATGGAGACCAAACATTATTGGAAGACATATAGATTGCCATTTCATCTGCACTTTAATGAGAAGGTGCAACTCTTCTGGCCTGAGCAGCACTTTATCATGTTGACCCAAAATTTAGCATGACTGAGTGAGCATAGTGAGTGCTTGTGCCAGCAGCTGAAAACAACAGGGAGGGCTGGGAGATGCCAGAACAGTAAAAGGAAAATAGGATGTTCACAAGTGAGAAAATACTTTCAAATATTTAATTGTTCCAAAGCACATACAAAATGTCTCAGTGCTGTAGTTTCAAGCCTTGCTTGTCTCCAGATGTACACTGAATTTTGAGTAATTGTTTTTCTTTGAAATGTATAGCTCAAATTTTTTGCACTTCCATTTTAGTGTCCAAGCTATCAAATAGGTTATTGAATTTTGTGTAAAAATAACTCATCTTCAGTAATCAGCAGGACCTGCACAGGACTCATCTGAGACAGAGGAAATTTGTGGATTCTCTGGTCACAAGGACATTAAAAACCCTCTCATTTAATTTATATGCCTTGTCTAAGTCTTTTTATTCCACTTGTAGAAAAATTTTCCCAAAACAAACATCAGATCCACCATTGATATTATAAATGTTGTAGGATCTGCATCTTAACATGCCACTGTCACTGAAATGAAGAACAGTTCCTGTTTATTCAGTTCTGCAATACAGTATGGTTTATTAATACACATTTCTGAGTTAATAGGGAGAAAAAGGAGACACTTTGTCATGTGAAATAACTTTTAGACATTCAGATTTCCTTGTGAGAACTTTCCAAGTCCTTGCTACAACAAATGGTACGATTTCTAGACTGGAGCAGCCAGTGAACAGTCCCTGCCTGTGCACCCAGCAGACTTTGCCCACCAAGGCCCTGCTCTTCCTGCTCAGCTTCCTTTGAGGAAATCTGAAAAAGGCCACCTGTGCTGAGATGAACGTGCGTCTGAAGCTGCTCACCCCAGCTCCATCCCAGTGCCCTGCAGGGGAATCAGGAGCAGCAGGGAGCAGAGATGTCCCAGCTCCTGAGGCAGGGTCAGTGTCTCTTGGGGGTACCAACCCCACTACTGCACCCCCAAACCTGCCCAAAGCTGAGGCCAGAGCACCACCTCACCAGAGCATGGCTCAGGCCAAGTTCACCCTCTGGCATCTCCCCAGGGTGACACCACCACTTTTGTTGGCAGTGCAGGATCACCCCCAGCTCAGGAAGATGGATGTGCTTCCCCCAAGGGGGATATTAACACTTGTTATTTTGCCAGCACAGACCAGGGAGGGGGTGTGAGAGGTAAAGCAACAGAGACAGCTCCAAATTAATGATCCAACTCCTTCCCTTCTGCCTTCCCTGGTGGATAGAACATTCAGTGATGACCTGACACAGTCTGGAACAGAGGGAATGGCAGCACAGCTGAGTGTGTGTGCTCACAGGGACACCTTCCAAGGTCTGCCTTTGCCTTCCCCTTCTCCCCATTCCCTGATCCCTGAGCAGGCACCTCTTCCTCTGGAGGCAGTCAGACTGACATGGCTGGCCAAGGGGAACCTCGGAGCTGGGAGGGAGGAGCTGTAGTTGAACAGATCAGATAGAAAACCGTGCAACAAAGGTCTCCTGAAACGAGCCACTAAAATGTCCCACAGACCTGCAGCCAGGCAAAGAGGCAGAGAAGCAGCCAAATTATAACAGGCTTTATGAAAATAGCACATTAATGCTATTTTTTCATGTTAGAAGACAAATTTTATTGCAATTCAGCAAATGAGCTACACCTGTAAAACTGCTTTGTATATCCAATTCACATTTAATGTCCAATGGATTGAAATGTCACAGGAAAAATAAAAAAAGGAAAACAGTACCTGGTTTTGTCATTATAATGTAAACTTCAACACGGCCCTTAAGAAAAACAAGCCAGTGATTTCCCCATGTAGTAAAATATATAGTTTATAAGGTATTGATGCTTTATCTTAGTTTAACAGCCAATCTCTAGGTATAAAATAAAGAGCTACAAAGATGTGAAGTACGTGTACAATTTCTTCAAGTATTTTCAAGTATCCTATAGTCTCTTCACTACTGACAAAATTCATTTGACAATATACAGAAAAAGGTTAACTCTGAATAGTTTCACTGCAGAAATCTTAACATATTCATGAATTTAAAACACATAAAAAGTATGGATCATCCAGTAGTAAGTCCCATTTGAACAGTTTGAAAAATACTCTTTGTAAAGGAAAAAGTTGTGGAATAGTCTCCAGTTCATGAATATATTTTCAGCTACAGAATATCAGGTGGTTAAAGTTTATGGCAGGTAAAGGCTTTTTTTTTTGTATAAACTTATCATCATAGTATTTTATTACATTTAAACCAAGTCTTTATTAATTTGCATTTTCATTTTGTATAAAGTATCATTATAGCATTAACCAAAGAAGCCTAAATAATTGATAGTTGATAGCCTATTTTTTCCTCCCAAATCAGGTATGACCCTGAAAACATGTTTGGCCAGTTTAGCACTATGCATTTACTGCATGATGAACCCCTTATTTTTTTTTTTTTTTTATCACTGCATTTGTCTCTCCAGAATGAATGTGTGTTGTTAAAAAGATTATATTTTCTCATTAACTGTTACCAAAAAATCCCCACCAAACAACAGAACAGCACAGCCACACTAACTGTACCTACCAAACCTGCCGTCTTATTTTGGAAAAGTAACAAGGAACAAAAGTTAAAACTGCATTACTCTGAACAAAGGGAGAAGGATTTTACAAAGCTCTGGATTAAAAGGTGCTGACTACATTGTTTGTTCCTATAAATTTCAGCAGAATGGCACGGCAAGAGCAAATGCTGGACCCTAAGCTGTGGGACTGCTGACAGGAACAGCCAGGAGAGAAGTGGGTGGGCTTGTGGTGAACACTGCAGTGGTGAGGGATTGTGCCTGCTCCTACAGACTGGACTGTTCTTACCCACACCAGCCAAATCTCCTCCCAGAATCCTGGCACAGCCTGTATTTAATGTCTTGCTCTTCCCTGGCTGCCTATGGAGCTAACAAAACCAGCTTTTTTCTTCTTCTGCATCTCAGAACCCTCTACTGCTCTGTCAGTGGAGCAAAGCCCTCCACACTTGCAAGCCCATAGCAGAAAGTGCTTTGAACCCTAACAGGATTAAGCATAGGTCCTCTGAGAGGAGGAAGGAGGTCTAGCTCAAACTGGTTTTTCCTGTGAGAATAAAGTAACCTAGGAGCTGGGAAGATGATCTCTGTGTCCTCCTTCTGCACTGGGCAGGCAGCACTCAGGGTGTTGTCACAGCATCATCCCATGAGCCAGCCAAGGAAACACCAAATCCCAGCCTCTGCCCATCCCAGGTATCTGTGTCCTAATGAGGGCAAAACAATCTGCAACAGAACAGTCATTAAGCCAATGGTATCATGTTTTCCTAGGTAAACTTGTGTAAGGAAAGGAAAAAAACCTAAAAATAAAAAAGAACCTTAGTTCAGGGTAATTACCTCATGCAAGATAAAATTAATCCATCCTTAATACTATGAGATAGATGATTTTAACAGGATCAACTCTTCTGCTAAGGTCAAAATATGGAACCTTCCTTTCTTAGTTAATATCCCTGTGAAATATACAGGTCTAGTAAGTAATTTTCAAGATAGATGAAGCAACACCAAAAAAAAAAAAATTTTTGTATTAGTAATGCATAAACAATTTAGAGCAGGGGTAAAAATACTATCCCAACATATCAAGTTGAATACATGAAATACTTAGAATGCAGTATAACTGTTCTTTATTTTTGCCCTTCCAAGGCAGGAAGAAAAATTTAAAAACCACCAACAAAACCAAACCTGCACACACAGAGAATACTTCTGTGAAATGCTCCTGTAAGCTGTGAAAGAATTCACACCCACCCCATGTGAGGAGTGGCTCAGACATCCCCCTCACATTTTCCTAATGCTACTGTGAAATCAAAGAAGAATCTTGCTCTGATAAGTAGTGACAAAGGAACTTCTCCATTTAATAATGAAATAAATAGGACAAAAGTAAAAATAGTCAAAAATTTAATACATGTGCTATACTCATAAATTATGGAAATAAAACTATCACAAGATGGGACTAAGCTGTAGGTAAGGTAAAAGTGCTACAACACTGTATGAACCAAAAAACTTGGGACTCTGCTTTTCCAAAGAGAAACAATACTGAGATAAGTTTATACAGTGGAGACCTCTTAAATACACAGCCCTGAACTTCTGTACAGTAATTTGTGATGCTGATAAATCAGCCTGTTCTTAAGTCACATATTCATTTCAAAGAGATTTTTATCAGAGGATTCAAATGAACAGAGATGCCTTTAGGCATTTGCCAAGTTCCAGATCTCCAATAAATTAAGCTTTCAAAATGTTTGTGTTTCATAGTAGAAATGGACTAAACTTTCTTTGCTAAAAACAAAAGCATCCCAAACTAAGCAGACTGTGACAATGGGATCCAAGACATATGCACTCAAAAGGAAAACTGTCTTTTCAGAAACATTAAGAAATCCTTATACTTGTTAGTAAGGTATACTGTTATTATTTTAGATGGGGCATAAAGATCTTTATTTAGTCATCTGGCATCTGGGGAACTCATGTCCCTCTTTATTAGCAGTTAAGAGAATTACCAGCAGCAACCATATACCAAGCTTCAAAAGGCTTGCTTTAGTGGAAAGGTTCTTGTGTTATGAACAATTATTCCAGGTTTTTCATTTAAGTGGGCTACACTGTAAATTCTGAATTGCAACATAATATAGCCAGTTGTATCATAGAAGATTTTTTTTAAAAGACAAACTTACAAAACACAATGATAGGTTAAATAAATAAAAAACATCAGTTAAAAAACAGACTTAATTTCTTCTTCTGTGCAATTACGTACCAATATGAAAAATATTACTTTGATCTCTGGACATTTCACGGTTCAGTCTCCTGGATTTCACTAAAAATAATACTGACAACAAAAATAAAGGAAAAAAATAATTGTTGACAAATCAGTGCTTTGGAGCTATTTAAAAAAAAGCACAGATCAGATCTGTAGTTCCCTTGCAGCAGAACATGACCCAACACCTTAAAAATCAAACATTGGTAATAATGTTAATATATAAAATATTAGTTTAAAAACTATAGAATGACCTTCTCAGCAGAAATGGAGTGTATACACTGGGGTCTATGACATACAGCATATCTGAAGGCAAGTTCACAGAATGCTGAAAGGCCCACTGCACATTTTCTATGGCAAGGAAATACTGCAGCTTTAAAATAAGCTGCACAATACTCATCTCTATCTCTTTCACATGAAAGTGTGTAAAAAGCAAATCAGCAAATAAACTCTAAAATAGATTTATACCAAAATCCTCTTTTTTACATTGAGTTTACAGCTTCTATCCATTTGCCTGTACTATTTCTGGAGTTTCCTTCAAGAGAAGTCTAAGTTGCATTTTTGGGCCATGAACAAGTTCACGATACAATGTACTGGCAAGACAGAACTTTTGCATACTAACGAGATTCACTCCTTGTTGCTTTTTTTTTGTGTTTATAAAGACAGTTTTTCCTGTGGGGCAGGAGGTCAGATGTCGATTCCTTTGACAAGAGATGCCTCCAGGGTGATGTTGAACTCCTGCAAGGTCTGCAGCACCCGAATCAAAGAATTCACCAGCGTGTGATCCTTAATCAGGGCTATGTCCTCATACATCTGGGCTGTAATGGGGCAGTCTGCAAGCAGGGCGATCCAGTGGTGCAAAAGGTGGTCTCTGACAAGGTGCCAGTGGGCAGTTTGGGAATAAAAATAAAGCCAAGTTAATTTCACATCTGCACAAACATGATTTTTCTTCTTTGCTTTTAAGCAAACCTACCATGTTCTCCACTTATCTTTATGAGACAGGGAATGAGGAGTAACTGTCTCTTGGGCAACATCTTTTTCATTCCATTAAAACATCAATAACAACAACAACAACAATATAAAGAAGTTTCTTTGTACCTGGCTCCAAGACACACCAGCATCTGAAACTTGCCATCCTTCCCAATGTTTCTAGGGGTGTTGTTGATAGCAGTGATAAAGCGACAGAAATTCCTGGCCCTTGTCTGCCAGTTCTCTTCTGGGACCATCTCGTTCTGCTCAAGGGTCTCATAGTATGTTTGTGCTTTTTCTTAAAAGAATGATGGGAGATAAAGAAGTTTCATCAGTGCATTTAGGAGAGAATTAAAATTGAAAGGCCTCAGATCAATGCTTATCCATGAAGTTCCTGAATCATTACTTTTAGGCACTTTTTTTCCTCTATTTGATTCAGTCCTGTGTTCCCCCTGTATAAAACTGGGATTCCACTTCCTTCCCTCTGCACAAAGCTAAAGAGGTTCACCTATCTACTGAATTTGATTGCACTCAAATGATCATACAAGGGGAACAGCAATGTTAAAGTACCTACTCAAAATATAGAAGCATTATGAAAATTAATTCCTTTTTTAAAATGTGTTTGTGAACACGATTTATTTAGCTTTGTGTCAAGGGATCTAGACTACTGTGTGCAAGAATCATGCTTATAACCCTTTTTTTCAATGTCCAGTTTGTTTTTTACTAGTACAGCAACTAGATCCATCTGCTGTGCTCTGAAAGACAACTCAACCTCCTGCAAGTGTGATTTCTTGCTTTCACTGTGCTCAATTAAGAACAAGGTTACCCTAGGTCAATTCACCACTCTATTTATGTACCTCCTCCTCAGTAAGAAAGTTTCTTTTACACTATTACTGCTAGAAGGAAATGTTACTGGTTTAAGTACAGAGTCAGCTTTGGCAGAAGACAGAGGCTCTCTCTCATGAGAGTACAAACAGGTAAGACCTCTCATGGCAATTCAGCTGCTGAGATGCCTCCAAAAAGTCTGCTCTTCACAGCAGCCAAGACACAACAGCAGTGATAAGGAACACAGCTGGGTGTATTTCAAAGATACACACAGGCTCTGGGATGTCATCCTCCCACTTACCTAAAAAATCCCAAATGAAGACGTTCTTGAAGAGTCTTGGTGATTTAAATCCGTGCTGGAACACTTGCTCAAGAGCTGAAACAAGTCCACTTTCTCCACACAGCAGCAGGGTCAGGCTGCCTCTCTGCCAGCACACACAGAAAGCACACTCATCACCTCACCTTGGGACTCTGGGACATAGGTGTCCCATTAAGTTTTTTAATAAACAGATGCCTGAAGTTTAAAACTGCTATCAAACAGTGACCCCAGAGAAGATGGCCCAGTTCTCACAAGTCCTGAGCATTCAAAAGTGGATTGACTTCACAAAGAATGAGGCTGAGGAAAGCATTCCTCATCATCATCAGGGCTCCATCATCATCATCATCAAATGATGCCTCAAACAGGCCAAGACAATGAGCAGGTTTTATCTGTAACAATGATCACTACAAAAAATTAGGAAAATATTTTCCTCTTTTTAAGTAATAGTGACCACAGATGCAGTGTAGCAGGTACCTCTGATTGCTTATCAAAAACAACATTTAATGTTCAGTAAAAAACGAAGTTCTTCAGCACATGATGGTAAATTCTATTTTGCAAAACCAGTGCATGACCACTTGAGATTGTTATCAGTGTGACACTGACTAGAATTACACTGGATATTAATTTGTCATGCCACAATGAATTTAGAAGTCAAGTGTTACAGGAATGGGAGGACCTATCTAAAAAATTCACGAGAGCCATCCATACAGATCCAGCATTGCTCCACACCTCTCTGGCTCACAAGGGCTGGACTCTAATGATTTGACAGGGGCATGATACTTAATGTTAGCTTCAAAAAATCACTGCTGTGTCAGTTGATTGATTACATGTGTAATGCAAAAGAGTCTTTAAGAGCACTTCTGCCTCACTTGCTTGGGGGATTTGGGTGTTTTCAGGGTGGCCTTTGTTTCTTTCCCTTTTTTTCCAGTGGCTCATGGGTTTTCATGTTTTAAGCAGCAAGGATAATGCAAAACAGACACCAAAAAAACCTACTTAGAACTCAATGCAGATGTAAAATGTCAGTTAATTCAGAACAAACGAAACAGGAGGCAGTGTTCTTGACAGAGTATGAGTAGAGTCCTTTGCACAATTTGACCAACACCACAGTTTCCAATACCAGAATGTTAACATTTAACAGAATGCTCCAGTTAGCAGCAAAAAAAGAGGTATTTGAGGCTGTACCATCTTAGTGGTACAGTCTCAGTATCTCATTTTTCCTCCAGTTAAGGAATTTTCAAGCACATGGCTGTTCATTCAGTTTAGTTATTTCTGCTATATATTCTGTCATGTTTACTAATGAGAGTTTTAGGACAGGAGTGCCATTACACAGACAACAACCCCTCACCTCCTTCTCTGGCTTGTGGAAATGCTTGACAATACCATTAACAGCTTCACCAATAGCTTCTTGTATCTGACCAGTATTTAACTCTGCAAAACACAAAAATACATCCAGGTACAGCTTCAGAAGTTGTACTTCTGTGTGAGGGTTATGACACAGCACAAAGTACAGCAGAGGAGCACAAACCAATATAACTCATTCTGTTAGGGAAACAGTGCTGGGCTTTGACTAATTGAAACCCAACTCTACTTTTATTTATTGTTGAGGAGGAATGGAGATGGCATGGTTTTATACTGAAGTTAACACTGTGCTGTTTCAAAATACCAACAGTGGAAAGTGCTTTTATATATTATGTGAATTTTCAGACCAGGACCCAAAGCTAAGAAAAGGAGCTTTGCATTGTTTAGGACTCACAAATCTGGGCATCCTGGAAATACTTCCTGTGGTAGTTTCCCTGCAAACCCAAGTATGGTTGGGAACAAAGTAATCACCTGATTTATCAGGAATAAGACAACAACAGAACACTGACCTCAACAGCAACTAAAGAGAAGTCTGAACAGGAACCACTAGCAAGACTCTTCATCCATGAAAGACAGACAGAGAAAAGGCAGCAAATTTCTACCTTCTTCCATAGCATTCATTCCACAGGTGAAGGGCAATACAAAAAACACCACTAGACCAGGAGCACAGACACATTTGACATCCTTTCAGATTTCAAAACTTAAGTAGACAGAACAGGATGCCCAGGATTGTAATTTGGAAGTTAGCTGGAGCTCAAGCAAGACACTGGGCTGAGTTTCACAGGTCCTCTCCAAACTCCAGTTGTGCTTGCAAACCCTCAGGTGATGACACAGAACAGGACAAGACAAGACAACCCCCAGCACTCACTTGGCTTATTGTTTGGTGAGATAGTGACAAATCTCCTGATCATGCTTGGAGACTGCTGCAGGGGAGGGGTTCGGCACTGCCGCTCATCAGCCTCAGTGTGGGAAGTCAGCAGCTCTCCCACCAGGATCCTCTCTAAGCTGCCATCATCCATTCCCTTCCCAAGCCACCTTCCACAAGGAAACCTAAGAACATTGAGGAGATAAATACATGGATCGGTGTAGATTCAGTTCCATGCCAAAGACTTTCAACTGCAGTTGCCTAAAGCCCAAATCCTGCTAGCATGGTTATTAGAAAGACTTCATTCATCCAGCAACAAATAACAAAGTCTTGGCTTTGGCTTTTACCAGCACAGGCAGCAAAAGTGAAACAGCCTTTCTGTTCCAAGTTTGTGGTGAGTATTGCAGTAGATGATCCATCCACAAATCAGATTTTGCTTGAGTCCCATATGTAGCACATGATTTGAGGAAAAATGGATAAAAGGGAAAATCCTGCTACACCCTCTAGGTGGGTGAAGAAATACACTGAATATGCTCATAGCAGGCCAGCTGCAGAAAAACCCCACAACCCAAACATGCATAAATGCCAGCACACCAGTACTTCTACTGAATTGGGGTATTAAACCAGACACTAGAAAGCACACATGCTCATTTGCTCATTATCACTTTCTCTGAACCAATGTTGATGGCAGTTTAATCAGCTTAATTGGAAAACTGAACAGCATCCAAAAATAGAATCTTTCCTCTTCATTTAATTACAAATGAACTGGCATGGAGAGCTGAGGGGACTTACCCACCAATTTGACATCAGTGTGAGCATGACAGTTCCTCTAAACAAAGGACAGGGCACCAAACTATGCTGTATCTAACACAAATAAATTTAATTCTCACTGGAAATTTGGTTCCTTTACTTTCCCCATGCAAACACAGGTTTCTAACACTCACAAGGCCTTGTGTTCCAGCTTGTGTCCCAAGGTGTCTCTATAGTACCTGGAATACCCAGTCCTAATATAAAATACCACCTGTATTTGGTAAGCAGCAAGCTCTGACTTGCTGTTTCTTCCTTGGGCTCAAGGTGGATTATTTCTAAGCTGCACAGCAGTGAACTCATCCTCTCCACCAACACACTGATATGAGACATGAACATCTGCAAACTACAAACCCTGTTTGAACTCATAAGAACCACGATTTGTTTAATGCCAGCAGCCAAACAATCTTTCTGTGCCTTCAGGTCGAGGCAACTGTAGACACAGAGTCCCAGGAGATCAGACCTTTCTAATCAAACAAGCCCTACTGTGCCAGCTCCCTGCAGAAATTCTACTTACCCCACATGAAATGTCAGGATGATACTTACTTGTAAGTATGCCCTGTTATTTCATTTCTGACCATAACGTATTCCACAAGCCACTTGGCATACAGTCCTGAATTATCATGTCCTATTTGCACTGTGGTCAGTTTTCCCAGGTTCTGGCACTGCAAATTAAACAAAGAGTTTGTCAGAGGAAACTGAAAATAAGTAGCATGTTGGGGCAGTAAATCATTAGAGAAAGTGCACAGATAGAAACTCAGAAATGTGTTTTCTGTTTCTGACTGCATGGTTGGTTCTGGGCTTTTTAGTGGTAGACAGCTTTACTTGTTTTTGTTTGTTTGCTTGCTTTGTTAAATACTATTTTGATCTGCACAGAGCATATCAGCTGAACTAGATCTTTCAATTCCATTTTACCCAATGCACACAATACACATGCAAAAATCAGAGCAGAATCACGTCTTTGTTTTCCAACAGACGAGGATATGACACCTCCCACAGTTGTAACATAAAAGACAGTCTTGTCTATCCCTTGCACTAAGGAATTGTCAGTCATTTTGTTCTCCATGCTATTAAATATAAGTTAAATGTGCTATACACAGGCACAAACTATCTGTGACTAACCACAAAGACAGGACATGTATGGCAAGGTGGTACAGCAAGGGGAGAATTCAAAACTGAACAAACAGAACATCCAAATTGGGTTTTGTATCAAGTAATACAAACCTCAAAAGTCATTTCTAATACATTCCTGGGAATCTGCAGGACTCCTGTTTCACCCAGTTCCCCAGAAATACAGATCCAAGGATTGGCTGTGAACATTGAGCCACCAAGTTTCTTGCTGGGAACAATCAATATATGGTATGGTATCACTGCAAACACAAGAGAAAGAACACTTTAAAAATGCAGAAGAATAATTATGTAACCTCTTTAGTAAAGAGAGGGATAAAGTTGTAAAACAGCACTGCAGTACCATGAAATGTTAGAAGAACATCAGAGATCCTATTTAATCATGCTGACACTTGCACACTGAGCACTGACTGACAATGGGGAACCATACACATACACAGCAGCCACTAAGAAGTAGAGCTGACAGCAGAACAGTGTCGAGTGAAGAAAGAAATCTGGATGGAATAATGCCTGCCTATGAGTGTAATCCCTTTTTATTTACCAACCTCACAACATGGCACAAAGATGGTTACTTATCCTCAGCTTAGTGACAAGGAAGTAAAGACATGACATTCCTGTATTCAGGACTGCACTGTAGCTCAGCACACTGCACAACTTCCCCCAGGTCCCACTCAGGTACTAACTGCAGCCTTTTTTTTACAGGCATGGGATGGCAGCATTCACTACCGTGGCTGAACAAATCCAGTGAAAATGCAGCATAATGCTGCAAATTTCTCTCTGCCATGCCACTCTAAGTTATGCTAACTTTAGCACTTAGCAATTTCTTAGAAGAACCAGCAAATTTTTACCCTTCTGAATAGCACCATACATATGTACAAAGGCTTTCTGGTCCCCAGGTCTACCTGTGAGTAATTCCATGCAGTATCACCTGAGCTGCAGTCCTTCCTCTGCCTCTTGAGGCATATGCTCTTCCACCACCCAGCATCTCCTGCACAGCCCTCTGTTAACCAACCTTTTATAATAAAATCCAATTCTCTGAATGGTCACTGTGTTTCTTGGCTTTCTGCCCTTCTTTCATAGTGCATAAGCAGATTACAGTCAGGGCTTTTCAGCTGAGGCGTTTAATGCATTTCTCCCTCAGCATCTCCTCAGCTGTCAGTGCCCTCGAGAAAGCATTTGGTGGTTGGATTTTCATAAAAGCCCAATGCTAATAGCATTTAAGAATGAATTAAAATGTTTCCCTTTTTATTTTCTGTGCTGATAGTCCTAAAGTAAGTGACAATTTAACTGCATCCAGCAGACCAGATTTTCATGTTATCCAGAACTTGCCTGCAAGACCTAAAGTTATTTTCCTTGGATGTCTGTTGGCTTTGTCTTTCATACACACAAGCATGAATCACAAAACACTACCAAAGGTAGTCCTTTCACATATCCCACCCCCAATTTTATTAGCCTTGCTAAAGTCTTTCCTTATTTTTCCCTCCCAATGAGGTCCTGTGGCAGCAGGCACACAGATCTTTGAGAACTCTGCAACACACTTAAGCATCAACAATAGCTTAAAAGTTTCTCTAGGGTATCTTTTTAACAACTAGAAGAAAAAAATTTAAAAATACATTGAGGAGCTCTGATGCAGCCCTCAACAGGCATTTCATTGTTACCCCAAACCCAGTGACATGCATGCAGCAAAGTAACCTGAGCACAAAATAGGAAAGTTTTTAATTCCCAGCATGCATTAATATTCTTACCTTGATAGTGAACAACCCAAACTATGCTTATTCAGTATCATGCAAACAAGCCCATCACAAAAAATTCAGCTGAGAACTCACCCCCAGCTAGAATTATTAGAGCTATGTATTTTACCAAGTTAGAAACAAAAGGGACAGAGAAAGAAACTCCTGCCCACCAGAGAAGATCACAAAAACAACAATACAGCACACACAGATGGATCCCAGGGAAGAAAAGCAGAACAATTATATTAGGGCATGTTGCTCAGAGCTGTTTAGAATTTTGGACAAGGACTCAACCAAATCTGGAAATCAGAGCTGCAGGGAAAGCAAATACTTACAGATTGTTGTGAAAACATTGGTAAAGCAAAAGTAATCAACAGCATTGAATGACAGGAGATGATACAGGAATTGTTCTTTTTCATCATCGCAGCGGAGGAATGCATAACGCTTGTAGAGTTTTCTGACAAAGCAAACCACAACACATAATCTGTCACAGTAACAAGATGTTTTCAGTGAAATGTTTTCTACTGTGCAAATTTATTAGGTACACTGTGAATAATGGGCAAGAGATTACAAATGAGAAGTGATACTGGGAGAGTCAAGAGTTTTCAGTGTGCCAAGATACACTGACTCTCTCTGCAAGGCTGACATCTCCAAAGTGAATCAGTCCAGTTCTCATTATCTTCCACCCCTCAAATGTAACATTTGGTCTAAGGGTCTTCTCCCACCCAAAAACACCCCAAGATGGAAAAAGGAATTTTGTACTTTCTCAAAAAACATTCTGACTTCTTTTGACCATGTAAAATGACAGAACTGAAGTAAAGAGAACTCTCCTAAGTTACTTCTGAGCAGAGGGTGCCATGGGAGAGTTTTCCAGCACATGATGTATGACAGAAGACTGTTCCCAAAGGACATAAGGCAAAAACTGGGGCTTGTATTTGGCTATAGGTGATCACCCAGGGCCTACAATAACCTGCACATTAATCCAGGGAATAGTTTCAGTGTTGATAGTATACAGCTCCTGACATAACCAAAATGATAGGCATGTAAAAGTGGCAACCAATACATAATAAAAGTGTTGGGAATAATCTCAAAAGAAGAGCACACCAAAATATATCAAAACACAACTGATACTGCAGGAATATCTAAACCCTCAAGAATGCAGGAATTAGGTATTAGAAATGTTGACACAGCCATGGATAGGACATTCCTGCCAGGAGGGCATCCTGACAACTCCTCTCAATTTCAGGTATCAATTTACAAAAAAGTCAGCAAGTCACAAGACAGAAACTTGCAAAACAAATCAATGATAATCAACATAAAGGCATGTTCTCACATAACAAACCTAACACTAGAGACTGATAGGAAATGTTCAATGAAAATAAAGAGAACAAGCCTTAAATTAACCTGACCTGCCTGTAGCCACAAGAGTGGCAAAGCCACAAAAATCTCACAGGTGCCCATGTGGGAGTTTCATTTGCACAATCTGAATCACATGTTTGACAGCCTGTCAGGGTATGTGCTGTCCTGTCCCTTCAAAGGGTAAGGTTTCTCTGTTTCCCTGAGCACATAAAGGTCTCAGGAGAGTGAAGCCATGTGATTTCTCTCCGTTCCTTTTGCAGACTAGAAAGAAATCAAGCATGTTACATTTTCCTTACATTTGTTAACAAATGTCAAGTAAAGAGAATGGGATAATTAAAACATCTAACAGCTGCTTCAGAAAAGAACAACACACCATCTTGTTAACTGTAAAATGGCAAAAGTAGCACCATTACTTTTAGTACCCCACTGAACTTGGCACTGCTTCTACTAAAAACAAGTGGGGCACACTTTCAAACCATACTGCCTAGAACAGCTCTCTAAGTAGGATACCTAAATACCCAGCACACAGCACAGGAGATTACAGAGAATTGATGTCATCCAGTAGAAGTTATTCCTTTGTCATTTTCATTTTAAACATATTTTGCTGCAGAATCTGCCTGACAGATGAAGAGTACACTGGCTAGTGTTTAAAGAGGTTTTTTTTTCATTTTCTTTTGTGGGGGTACATGGAGTGTGGTGGTGTGTGGAAAGCCCTCTCACAGCACTTGCTCTGCATGGGACAAGCACTGCTAAATTTAACCTGATCTGAACTGTTGACTTCACTGGAGAGGCTTAACCTTAATTTGGAGATACAGGTAGAATTATTAGCTGTCCTTGTTCCATCCTTCAGCTTTTCCTTATTCACTGAAGGCCACAGCTTCATCAGAAAGTCCAAGATAACACAAGACAAAGCAAATCTCAAATAATTAGCTGTTGGGCTTCAGGGGGATTGGGGAAGAAATTCCTTGGAAGTTGGTGAGTGGAAGGAGAGGAAAGGAAGAGCAGACAGCATAGGTTAAGCTGTCTCCAGAAAGAAATCTTCAATTAAAGTTAATGACAATTACTATGGCTTTCATTTCCACACAGTAAACACTGTATGTGACTATTAGGAAAGCAATTCACCTTATGCTGTTAAGCAGGCTATAAATGTAAAAACACATGTGAAGAACCTCAGCATTGAATCCTAATTCCCAAACAGCTCACACACTTGGAAGGCCAGTTTGTTCTGTGCCTTCTGCACACTGCTAAGCAGATCCAAAAATAGGCACATCTGGATTTTTGAAACCAAACTATTATACAGATTTTAATTTTTTTAAAAGCTTTGCCCAAGATAAACCATCTTACTTTGTGAGTTCATGATCTGAAAGCAACTGTTTCAGATGCCTAGAAAGCAACTTCTTTTCCATAGAGAGGCGAACCCAGGCTCTGGCCTTGCCAACATCTGTTTTGATCTCACTTATGTTCTGGATATGCCTGTAAAAAAAAGAAAAAGAAAAAGACATGCTTGGTATTGTCAAAGCACGACAGTTCTTTTGAACCAAGCTAGGCTGAAGTTTCCCAAAGAACACAAAATATCAGGTAAATTTTAGGAAAAAGAAACAATCACCTTAATATTCAACATAATTTAAAAAAAAATCCCTGCAATCTAGCTCAAAGAGAATAAGAGCCTGAAAAAGAAATATCTGCAATGCAGTGCCCTATTTACAAAATTCTATGCCAGGCCCATTGTCTCACATGATTTAGGACTCATTCTGGACCTTATCACTGCAATATTTATGGGTGGATGCTTTGGAAAATTAAATATTGTCTTTGCATGCTCAGGAGAAGCTTTTCTTGCACACAAGACACAAATGGTATATTTTAATAAGACAAGCAAATCCTCAATTAATTCCTCCCTACTGAAAAAAATGGATGCTGAAAGAAAAAAGAGGGAGTAGAAAAAAGAAGGAATAGAAAATTTTTGTGAAGGTTGTTTCAGAAGTTCTGCATATTGCATTTTTCAGTGTACTGAAAAGAAGGCATTGGGCAGAACCTGCAGTTTTGTTCACACTACAGTACTGAATGTTAGGTAAACCCATTCTTTAGATCAAACAAGTTCTTTAAACTGCTTTCTTCCCTAGGAAGCAAAAGTGGTCTCAGAACTATGCAACCAACTCAGCAATGACTGGGAAAACACAAACACTACTCCCTCACCTCTGTGGAAATAAACCAATACACAAAATGTTAGAAATACGAAATCTCTGTCGTGTTATTTCCGTAAGTTAATACCTCTGACAATATAAAACCTCCTCAGTATGAAACCTATTTCTGTAAAGGTCAATGAAAACACTGAACTATCTACTTTTAAATGGTTCAACAGGTTCCTTCCCCACAGCCCCCTCCTGCTGCAGGAAACACAGGCTTTTCTGGATGGTGCACAGTAGACACAGAAACAAGTGTGCAAATCTCAGGGGGGTTTCTGGGTTGTTTAACAGTTCAAACTCACCTCATATCCTGGATGAGAGAGATTCTGAGAGGTGACATGGCTGGACTTGTATCAGATTTTCGTCTTTCTGAATCAAGAAGTATTCCTAGATTCAGAAGAAAACAATTTCTTGTTAGCAGAAATCCACCTAAAGATTCTAAAATCAATGTAAAAAAAGAAGGTAAATTAACACCAATTTGCACTTTTGTATTACTGGTGACTCTGTGAAGGTACTGTGGTGTATTTCCACTCCAAATGACATGAAAATCTAATATGCTACACAGATGGTTCTATAGATCAGCACACAGTGAGCACCAACACTTTACTGAGCTTAGATTCAGCTGAAATTGGTATGACATCAAACAGCCTAAGACCTATACTAATCAAATTAGTAATTAAAAAATAAATTCAGTGAATTAGTCTTTCTAAAGACTACCATGTTTTCTTGCTGTGTAAGTAACCCTGGCTGGCACTGTTGACACCTGAGAACAGTGTTAAATATGTTTATATTATAAACATATACATATAAACATATGGAGTACCCAGTACTCCATACCTCCTGTGCTTACTGAGCTATTACCCTGCACATGCCTGTAGCACCACTGTTTTTTAAATACAGCATTTTGGGGTTTTCAAGCAAGATAATTACTCTTATCTTTCAAATTCCACTCCAGAATGAAGTTCTATGTTGAATACAATCAACATGCCCTAAATCCCATGTCAGAAAGCATAGAACTGATTGTGACTTATTCTAATATACAAAACCACTAAGAACTAAGGGACAGTCAGGAGACCATAAAATTTCCAAACCTATGGTTTTGATTGCTTACAGGATCTTGTGCATGTTACTAATGTTCAAATCTTTGCTTACAGCAGCTTTAAATAAAAAAGGTACCCACTGCCTCCCCCAAACCTATTGTTCTCTCCAAATCTATATCCTATGCCCCTGAAGTAATGTTTAAGGATTACAGTAATAATCCTAGAAATATATTATCAGTGGATCTTATGTACAATATTGCTTCTACTGCAACACTTGATACAACAAAAATACGTTTCTTCAGCTTATGTTTTAAAAAATAAGCCTCCTGTTCAGTTGTTTTTCAAGCCATAATGTAAAACTTCAGGCTGTACAGCACAATTTTATGTGCTTATACTTGTTTTCCTCCCCCACCCATAAGATCATTTGCTCTGCCAGTCATGCAGAGCCTGTGTGTCACATGGAGGATGATGTACCAGAGCAACCCATTTTAAAGCCTATCTCTGAAGCATCAGCTATTTCTGGTTTCTGACTACCATGGTAGCCAGATCCCAGACCCAAACAAGTGGGGTCAATACAAACCAGTTTATTTTTCATAAAATATATTGAGATAATACACCAGGCCCATATTAAACCTACAGCAGGTGTAACACTTAATTCAGTTATATTGAGTGAAGGTATTTCCAAGGGAAGAAAACCCTGTATGGTGTAAATCTGCAGGCAGCTCTTACAGCTTTTATTCATCTTCTTCCAGCAGATGCCAATCTTACCTGAGGTACTGAAGCTGCCTGATGTGGTTCTTCTTTGTCTGTTTTCTAGGTAATGTAACAGATGAGACCACAAAGCAGACTTTCCCTAAAATTAAAAAATATTAGTTAAAGAAATCACTACCAGCTTGAATTAAAAAAAAAAAAAAAAAAAAAAGAAAAGAAAATATCAGCCATGACAAAAACTTGCTTTAAAGATGTTTCTCCCTATAAACTCAGTGGTAAAAGCCAAAAACAAGACACAGTTGGAGGCGCTTGGGAGCTGTAAAGAGGCTGAGAAGGAAAAGCAAGAGTCAGACTACTGGGATCAAATGGTTCTGGTAACAGGAAAAAGTCAAAGGAACTCCTTCCCTCTTAGCTCATTACCATGACAAGAAAAAATTCAAAGGCTTGTAAAATGCTGTGTGAATGTGGAGTTTTAAATCTGAGGCTGTGACCTGTCCTGTGGGTCTCTCCCTGCCTGCTTCTCCAGCAGGGAAATGACAAGAGACAGAGCCAGCCTGAGCAAGACACACCCAGGCCAAGCCCTGCTCCCTTCAGGGTAATTCAGAGCTATGGATAAATGCTGCCCATTTTTACACCCTCAAAAGAGTCCCCTCAATTTCATCACACAAAGCACCTGGATAATCAAAACCACAGTAAGATATCCCAAAATATAAGCAGAACAGTGAAAGGTTATCAGCAAAAACACCCCAACTTAAAAGTTAGAATTTGGGATGCTGTATTTACACCAAGTTGAATCCATCAAATGATGTAAAAAGGTGCACCATGCTCATTATGTTG
Organism: Parus major; assembly: GCF_001522545.3. Lineage (NCBI taxonomy): Eukaryota > Metazoa > Chordata > Aves > Passeriformes > Paridae > Parus > Parus major. Next base: position 4,904,897 of record NC_031774.1, on the reverse strand, counting down.
CTTTCTTAAACCCTTGCTTAAAGCAGAGAGTGAGGAAATCTTTTACTTGGAAGCTCTAAAGATTCTTGGATTCGCCATAAAATATTTCACATAATAAACCAAAAGCTTCCAAACCTGCAGAAAGGCAGCAGTAAGCAAACACAGGCTTTCCAGCACATCAATTGGACTTACTTACAGATAATTAGTATTACTTATCTTCCTAAATGACTGTATTAACCTGAAATCCCAGTAAAGATCTAGCAATTCTGCGTTTCAGAAAAGCTGTCATATTATAAGGCCGTATTTTTATTTACAGCTTTGTGCAGAAAGAAACCATGACTGTAAAGCAATAGTTGTCAATTCTGCACTATCAATTTAACCTAAAATTATCTAAGTGCCTTCCCAGAAGAGCAGCAATGATGGTTCATCTTTAAAAGTTTTTTAAACTATATTTAAAAATCTCTAACCATTGCCATCCTATAGCTCCCAACAGTTGACATAAAGAATTACTGATCATGAGGGTTTATTCCAGAAGTGGCATGCCTCCAGAAGAATAAATCCTAGAGTGTCTGCAACATCTGTGCTGACAGAAATCTATGAAAAATATGCATTCAGTGGTGAGGATATAAAAAAATCCATTGTGTCTTGTGCGTACCTGACAGATCCAACACGGAAAGCCAAAACTACAAGTCTTATTATAAACAGATAAAAAAAAGAACATGAAAATATCACCCAGCAAAGAGTTACATCCAAAACTGTGTTTTCTCCCAATAAACACACACATGCACACACAGTCTAGTGTTCAGCAACCAGCTGCCATGGCAAGGAGAGCTGCAACAGATCACAGAAAGCAGCAACAAAGGATCCTGCAGCAAATCAATGTCAACAACCATGATGAATGTGAGAACTCATGCAGTGTCTGCCCGCTCCTTCAGCACCGTGGACCTCTCCTTTAACTTCACCAAATAGCAATGATGATGCAAGCTGGATCTATAAGGGGAAGGAAGACAGCCTAAGGAAAGCAGAGGGACAGAGAATGGGCAAGGGAATAACCAAGGCCTTCTGAAAGTCCAGACTACTTCAGTCATTAGATCCTACATCACAGCTCCCCTGCATTGCTCGGGAGAACGGAAGGCATGGATTCCCTTTGCACGTGGAAAAATCAGTAGGTAGCTAATGTAGGACTACTGGGGTTCATCAGCAGGGAAGAGGTAAAAGCAGGGATTGGTGGAAGGAAAGCCATCCTCATTACTATGGTCAGTTGAGAAAGAAGAGTCTTCCTTGGCTCATTATTGAAAAATCAAATAAAATCAATGTATGAAACAGCAGGCTTTTGCATATTTCATAAAGGCCAGAGCACACAGAGAACTGGTGGTGCTTTTTTACTTTTTATTTTTTTAAACTCTGGATCATATTATGAGATACACTGCACTTCCTCCATCAGGCCTCTATTCTATTCCACCACTCTATTTATTCCACCATTCAGCACTGTTTGCCAACATCTGCAATCAATCCAAAGCATTAACCTTATGAAGGGTTGGCCGTCTGGTGGTCTGAAAGGCCCAAATCTGGGTTGAAGCAGAGTATACTGATGCTCTGTCTTCTAAGACGAAAGCAGTACAGCTTCTATCCTAAGTGATATACAAGAGGGAAGGGAGAGAATCACATGATAAATCTTCACATAGAAAACTGTTGTATAGTTTGAAGGAGAGCAGAGTTAAACACTGGTGTTTGGGTGCTGGGAACAGAGATACTGGATTACAGTTGTCTGGACTATGAACACATATTCCTTCAAAAAAAGGTCAATCTTCTTCACCCTTGCTACTCCTTTGTACAAGGGAGAAGTTGGTAAAGGCCCTCCAAACTCCATGTTGTCCCACAAGGGACTCCAAACAGAAGAGCAAAACAGTTATTAATTTCATACAAAACCCCAACATCTCTAGCTAGTGATCTTGTAACCATAATTTAAGTACCCCTACATCACTCAGAAAGAACCAAAATAGCAAGACTGTTACTTTGAAGCACTAAATTATCCTTCAGGAAAACAATTCCCCCATCCCACTAAGAGCACCTTTAGGATATGCTGCCCGGTAACCTATGCAACTTCATTTACAAAAATATTAAGAACACAGCAATAGGTTTTTTTCACCACCCTATTAAAAAAAAAAAAACCTACCAAAACACACCAAACTAAACAAAAAACCCCGGGTTAAATGGAGATTCTTCCAAGAAGTCATCTGTGGAACACATCTACAGGTACCCTTGCACATACCCCACAACATGGAGACAGACAAGAGGGTAGGAACTGACATAAAAAGGTCTGGGGGGGACACACAAGTATTTTAACACATCTACATATACACTAAAGGTGTCCTCTGAAAGCAGAGAGAGAGAAAGCATAATAGAACTTCAGGAAAGTGTGCTCTGCAATGTACAGGAATATTTATTCCTCACCTGTTTGACTTGCAGACCATGGCTCCATATTCTTTCTAAGAGGTCACACAGACTGGCTATCAGGGTGTTCTCTTCCACTCCTGTGATATTCACTTCACCATGACCAAGCTCCACAGCTTCTCGACCCATTTTCTCAACCAGCATCCTCTTAGTCTCAAAAAGGACAAGGCAAATGAGAGGTAAATCTCTCCCAGGAATTTCCAAGGTCACTTTTTAAATGACCAATAAAGCACATGACAACAAAGTTTTGGCAGAAAAACTGGCTGTATATATATATTTCTGGCATTAGTGCAGAACTGTACTTCTTTTATCCCTGGTTTTCAAGGCAGGACAGCACCAATGCTGATCTGTTTTTCTAAGAAAGGGTTTGCAAATGGGCACATCATCCTCCACAGAGTAACCCCAACAAAGGGAACAGCAGGTCACACATTAACAAGCTGGATGCTCAGCAGCAAGGCCACAAAACAGATCTTGGGTAGTTTTGAAGCCTGGTGAGTACTGGATGCAAGACAAGAGCAGGACACTTCGTCCACCTCCTCCCAGGGGAGGTGAATGCATCCAAGTGTTCCCAAGTAGCACGGGTATTGTCACTCCTGGGAGATGCTGTTCTGCCAGAAAGGCCTTTGGATTAAACCAAACCCATTCTGGGGTGCATCTCTTGAGCTTCCCCACGAGCCATATTCTCCTAAACTGTACCAAATTTCATACTGGCCAACAAAACTTTCACCAGCTCTGGACGTAGAGTCTTCCAGCCACAATATATTCATCATACAACCAACTGGAGGAAAAAAATGGTGAGGGAATCAGTTCCACTCATCTCTTAAACACTTTTTTCATTTTTGTTCCTATTCTAGACTCACTTTCAAATATGGAATACTCCCTTAAGCCCTCTGCACAGTCTTGGTGGAGATTAAGAAGTCCAAGTTAGTCCCTAGCTGCTTCTCCCCCTCATTCCCTCTGGCAATTTCTCACTGTCACAGAGACAAGTCTACCTTCAAAACCTTTCACCATCTATTGTGCCTCTATTAAGGGATGGGATTAATTACTTGGACAGTTCCATAAAATGAAATCAGAAGTAGATGCACATATTAAATATTTTTTATGCAAACTTAGTTTTATGAAAAGTTGTATATATTTTTTTTAAAAATTGTATATAACTACTCATATAGTAGTATGAGTATCATATAACTACTCATGCAGTACCTCCACTGACTTTAGGCAAGAATGTGTCTATTTCATAATTATTCTCTTTGCTGTATTTTTATAAACATTACCATTTACTTCAGATTAACATGTTGTCAAATATATACTGGTGAAGCATGTCTACAAACTAATGTCAGATTTCTTTGTTAAGTGCTTAAAAAGTTACACCTCAGAAATGTAATTATGAGAAAAGCTGCTGTATTTTCACCACAAGCCTCTCCTTTGGACTATTCACTCTTGTTGAAATAGTACTGTCTCACTAGTTGTAACTGAAATGTGCTATAATAGTCTTGGGCAGCAGGATGGTAAAGACCCTTCAGAATGTTCAATCTCTATCATAAATCTGCTTGATAAAGTCTCTGCTCCTTGCAGAATTTCTGAATACATTATCACTTCGTTAATTTCTCACCACCATGCAAAAATCCTTCTAAGGATAAAGCAGAAACAGCTGGCAGAAAAGTGGGGGGGTTTGAACATACTGGATACAAAATGGTCCAGAAATGATGGATATGAGGGGCAGGAGAGCAGAATTATTCTGTCTTACCTTATTTCGGCATTCCTTCAACAAGCCCTCTACAAACTTCCAGTTTGTTTGTGCAATTACTGATGGAGAGAGGTTAGAGAGCTTGGGCTGCCGGATGGTGCTGCCCAGATTCCTGGCTTCTTGGATGTATTTCTGGATTGAGGGAGGAAATGCACAAACACAGACAAAAGTGCAAGTGAGACTACTTGGCTGAGAGAAGAAGGTGAACTTATCTTTATAACCCACACCTCTGGAGTGAGGAGGAAAGGGTCACATCCTCTTTAAGAACAGGACCCTTTTTATATCCAATATTATTTAGGGCTGAGAGACTTAAAATTGCTATTTCACCAGAGGTCAAATCCCCATTTATATTGTCTATACAGTATCAGAACACAGGCTGCTGAATTACAGAAACACAATACAAACTGCCAAGGATATTCAGATGCATAGAGATTCAGTTACTCCCTGCACCACTGCTAATTGTCTCCTTATATTTTTCATTCAAATGAAAATTTGCAGAAACTACTCAGACCAAGACTATTCAAGTGGCAGACTGGTCTACATGGGGGCTGCAAGGAAACTTTGCTCTTTCAGGAAGCAGCTGCAAAATGCAAATGATAGCAACATCACTCAGCTGTGAACCAGCTGCATTTTTGAGGAAAATTATTTCCTGAACCCACTCTACTCGAAAGAGCTCTTCTGCTCCTATTACTGCCATCAAGGAGCTGCCATTGTTTTCACCCCAGAGACAAGAGTGGTATGACAAATATTTTGGAAGCCAGGCGACCACAGGTTGGTTGGGGCACAGCTAACTGAGAATTAGTGATAGAAAGAAAGTCCTTTACAGAAACTGATGGAATATTCAGGATTAGTACATACATGAAATTAACAGGAAACCTCTCTAGCTTACATTGAAATAATGACTAACTGAAATGTCAGTGAAGAAATCTGTCTAACACAACAGAGGGAAAACCCCACCTTCTCCACTAGCCTTGCACTAAAGAGCTATGATATATACATTTAATTATGCATCTTTATCCAGAACTATGATTACAGTCATAATGTGCATTGGACATACCAGATAATGCTCTGACACAGATTTTATAGAGGGCATGAAGGGCCAATCATGCTGGTCCCAGTCTAAACATAACTGCAACTGAAGCTCTGACATGGAAAAGTCCAGGTGCTGGCAGGATAAGTTGGTAGCAAAAAGCCAAGCAGATGTAAAGTGAAAGAGGTAAGCACATATGAAGTAATAAAAGTGAGCATGCAAAACAGAAAAGGAAAAGAGTGAAGACATAATACAATGCAGAACTTCAAAGCATTCAACATAAAAATAAATTCATAAGTAATGAATCTGAAAGGAAAAAAGAAAAGATGGTGTTAAATCAGTGGATTGGTGTAAAGTCTGCCCTCCACTGGGCACAAATGTTTGCAAGTAAAAAGTCTCAATTACACAGATTTTTGTTGGCTGCCGCGAAGTTTCTATTTGTTTAAAACTCCCAACGCTGCAGTTTGACACCTCCTGCTCAGCCTGACCCCAGTGTTCATCTCAGAAGAGATCCCTCCCCACTCTCAAATTTACTGTGGAAGTCTGAGGTTCACCCAGAGAAGGGGTCAGTGTCCAATGACCATTATGTCATCAAAGAGGTACAGCATAAACCCCTAAAAGACAGCACCATTCCCACTGGCACTTGGTACCTCCAGCTGAGCATGTATTTTAAAATATTTATTCCTCAGATATTACTTGCCTTTTGAGACAGAATAACTCCTATAGGAAATGAACTTGTGAGGAATCAGTTAAAAACTAAAACAAACAAAACACCCCAGAGACCAGAGGTAGATTTTTGCCTTTGTAATTAGCTCAGAAGTTTACATGCTTTAACAATTGTGTTGTTTAGCACAGTAATGAGGTTAGAAATCATCTACTATTCATTTCTGTTACATCTAAGTAAAAAGCACTTTTGAGTTATCTGAGCATATGGAACATGTCAGAGCCAGAAACTACTCAAAGAGGTTTTTTATTATGCAGATATTTTTCTGTTACATGGTTATGGATGACAGAGATGACACTATAATTCAACAAAATTTTAACAAACCAGTAAGTAAATTCTGGAAATGAGTGCACTAGGAAGGCAATTAAATCCATCACTACCATAAAAGGACAAACTGAACAAACACACTTGAGTTTCACAACACTATCCTAACAGACACAAGACTACTACTCCTTTAAAATTCAAAATCAAGCTTTTTCTAAGGATATTTAACAAGGCAAGAGAATATTGTGTTTAATGAACAACACACAAACAAAAGCAAAACTCTGGGGTTAGTAAACAAACAAAAACCTCTAATATTTTGACTATTCTTGGAATCACCCATAAATCAACACCTGGTGGTAACAGTTTGAATCAGAAACTATACAGTAATTGGTTCACTCAGAGCTGTCAAAACCACCACAAAGAAAAACTGTGTCAGCTGTAGGAGCAGTGGTGAGAGATGTTTATCAGGTCAGAAGGTGGGTAAATCAGCATCAGACTGTGCTGTATAGAAACAGGCAGACACAAATGTGACAGTATGGGTGGGCTTCACATTCTCACCTTAGCAATGAGGTGCTCTCTCACTTTGTCACCTTAAGACATTTATTATGGTCTACAGAAGACACTTAGCCAACTCCAAAGGGCAATGCTCCTGATTTTAGGATGAATGAAATTAATCCCTCTCTAGAGGTGGTTATCTTTCCTCCATCAAATACACAAAAGAAGCACAGGGTAACTAAGTTATTTAGAGATGGAAAATAGATGGCTAAAAACTATTAATTCCCCTCTTCCCACTCATCCCCTTTAAAAAAAACAACCCCAGAACAACCTGAAATCATGTGATTATATTTTCAGAGAACTCTCCTATATGTGAAATATCATTTTGTCCTGAGAGGGGACAAAAATTACATAACTTTCATAATAAGAAAATTAAGTATTTTTGGTCTGCTACTTCATTTGTATTAAATACACGTAAGGGAGAGCAGACATCAACTGCAAGTAACTGTCTACACATTTCATAAAGGTTGCTGAGCATTTTTCAGGCAATTAGGAAAGAAAACAATCAGATCTCTAGAGCTGAGCAATTTTCACCTCTCTCTGGTCATTGTCCAGTCGCAGGTGCTCCGTGTGTTGCTTCTGTCTGTCCTTGCGCCTCCACTGAGCAGGAGCGTTCCTCTTTGTCCACCTACACGTGGGGGAATAACATCAGCCAAATGTCAGGAGTCAGGGGAAGGACAGAGGCAATCAGAGGTTTCCAGCTTATTCTATACTGAACATGCTGACATCAATTACATCAGCCAAAGCACAGCTGCAAACACACACAAAGAATCTCTGGAATATTGGGCAACAAAAATATTTTAGAATATTAGATCACATACATTTGCTTTGTGTTTTCCCCTTTTTTTTTATCCCACAATTCCAGGGATAATTTAAGCCTTGCCCCTTAAAATCCCCCTTCGAGGTTTTTATAAGAAAATATCCTAAAATATTTGCTACCTCCTACATAAGATTAAATAAGGGGATCTGCTTTTATATTGACAATAATTAAGTATTTGAGTAAGTAACTCAAAGTACACAAACTGTCATCTCAAATATAAGAGGGGTTTCTTCAGTAAATTTGCTTCAAGAAGACCAGATTTAAAAAAGGAAAAAAAAAACCCCAGACTTAGCAAAAGCCCCACCCCACATGATCTGACCTGTTCTCACTTGAAATAACAAACCCCAAATCGATTTTGCTTTCTAAGATCTTGCCAAGATTCAGCACCTGTTGCCTTAGCTTACTCACTTGTTGCTTGCTGGGCCAGTGGATAAAACGTCAGACTGCAGCTTAGGAAAAAATCCAAGCTCGTACTTCCCTTGTCCAATTTTCATGTCCAGCAAGTGTGGGTGAACTGCAGTGTGATCTATTTTTGCCAGCCTTAATTCAATAGATTTCTCTGAAATGGTAAGAAAGTTAATTTTTTTTAAGGTGTTTTTATCAGACACCTATCTATAATCACCTATCTTCAATTAAAATCAGATGTCAAATTAAAGAAAGAGGTGGGAGTTGCTTACTGATTTCAACAGGGTACAAGAGCATTTCTGATATCAAAGAATGCCACCAAAAGGAGAAAAATATTTATCTTCTTAAGCTCAGACATCTTTCACACACAAAGCATGCAGGAAGACATCTGAGTTCTACTTTACATTAATTTCATCTCACATCTCAACATCACAGAAAACATTTAGTCCCCTGTTTAAGCTTTACATCTTTGCTACTTTGGTCTATTTTTGTTGGGGTTTTAAACCATGAATCATTACTTAATCTAATGTCTACAACAAACAGAACTGACCAATTACACTAATTGTCAAGCAGGTGCCTAATGGCCCTTACCAGCCTCATCAATGGTTGTGCACTTTTGATACATAGATGTGCGCAGAGTCGGTGTCCTGACGTTCAGCAGCCTGATTTTATCCACCCTAGAATCAAAAACTCTCAAAACAGGGTCTTTGTCGTCTTCATCGTGGCACATAATCTTGTTGTCAATAAAGGATGCAAACATTTGGGTCTCCAGGAATCTTGAGAGGAAAGGCAAGTAAGGTTCAGGCTGGTCGGACAAGAAAGAAGCCTAAGAGACAAGAAGAGATAAAAGTGTTTAGGAGTCTGCAAAGAGAGAGAGAAATCCACCAGATGCACAGTTTTTCTGACCAAGGATGTATGAGAGTGCTTTGGTACTACTTAAAGCCTGATTTTATTACACACATCAATTCTATCCTCAAAATGGGATAAAATTTCCTTGATTTTAAAAAAAAAATTTCAAAATTTTCAAAAAAATTTCCTTAATTTTCTAAAAATTTCAACAGGATGCCAGCAAACCACACCATCAGTACCACAGGTGTGCATATTTGGGACTTCTGGCTTGGCTCACAGCTTGTGAAATCAATGGGAATCTCTTCATACAACTTGGTGGGAATCAGAGGAGTATTTTAGCAGACAGTGCTGCAACAATCTTTACCCACGTGAACTCTCCCGCTGACAAATATTTCCAGCAAAGACAGTCCAAAAACTTGAAGAATTGGGTCTTATGATTCTCTACAAAATAGTTAGGAACCCATTTGGTATATAAGCATTATTTGGGTTCATGACTTAATTCACTAACATATTTGGAATTCCCCTAGTTAAAAAACACCAGTAATATTTAACCTTAATGTGAGGGGTTAGCCCTAAAGTGAGGCTAAGCTATTTTCTATAGCAGGCTGCATTTTTCTACAATATCCTTAAAAGACTACCTTTAGCTCTTGAAGTTTATATTTGTATATATTTTTCCACATATCTGAGATACGAATTTTTTTGGGGAACACTGAAATTTACAGAAGAATTTACCATTTTGACAGTACAATTTTCCATCTGATGGCCCAATACACAAAGCCTTAGGTTTGAATACCGTTTTACCTCTTACATTGATGTACCTTTTTATTACAACTTACTTTATCAAAGTTTTGCATCTGTTCTCTGTTTGTAAACCAGGATTCCTTGTCCTGACTGGGCTGAATGACAAACACTTCATAATCTGCAAACATTTGTGTGAAGCGGTTAGCAAAAACTTCCCGAATCTGAATGTTCAGCTGGTAGATCTTGAATTCTTCTTCATCACACTGAATTTTAAGATCTTTTTTGCTACTGGTCTCCTCTCGCACCTCCAGCTGAAAAAGTAAGGGAAAACACAAATATGTCAGGTATTCCAGGCATAAATGATTTTAATCTGTCATTCAGCTGCTACTCTTCAAGTCAACATTTCAATAAAGAAAAATACTTACTGTTTCAACCACTGCAATAAAAGAGTAAAATCAAAAAAATCTAGACAGAAACCTTAGAAAATTTTTCATAATAAACCAAAACTTACTTCAGTACTGTTTGCACTGGATATGTTTTAAATCTAAAAAGGGTAAATAACAACATACATGCCCATGTATGCCACAGACTTAATTTAATTTTATTTAACTTAATTTAATTTAATTTTTTTTCCCTTCAATCACCTGCACAGGCTTTTTAGAGGTTTTTACTATCCTTAAAACTTTGCATATTAGGCAAACCTATACCTAGTGTCAAACAACTCCAGGCATAGAACTGTTAAACACATGCCAGCCTTCAAATGAAGACAGTGAAGAAGCTGTGCATATCTAGTAGCCAATTCCCTGTAGCCTAAGCCCTTAGTGTAAATCACAATTCCCCACTACATAGCTCAGAGTAATCTTCAATAAAAGAAAATGCATTTTCAGTTAAGATGTGAGTTAAAATTTATGAAAAAGCACTAGATTTGAGATATTCAGTTCATAGGGGGAAAAAAATCACCAACAGTGACAGTCTTAATTCCATAAAAGCTAAAACAACTCCCAGTGGTCTTTCAGGTAGTATATTTTATGCACAAAGGGCAACAATTTTTTTGTTTCACAATTCTAATCACTCAAAAACTCCAATCAGGATCGTAACAAGCTGTACATGTCCACTTGCTGGGAATCAGATACTCCTGAACTCTACAACATTAACCAGAAGAGAGCATCACAGTAACCTTATGGCAAATATATCACATAGAAGTAAAATTATAGATATATTCTACATAGAATGGAAAAGATATCTATAGAAACCAAGACTGGATGCAAACTTCAGGATTATTCAGGATGTCAATTTTAGCCATGTAGCCCATTAAAAAGTGGTGCCAATTCAGAATAAATCTCAAAACCAAGAATAAACAAGGCAAAGTGCCATTTTTAAACACATTATCTTGGTAAAAAAAAACACTTGGTGGATAGCAAAGGTTTTCCCAGATGCTGCAGGGTTAAATCCCATTCCCTCTCTCCCTTAAGCTTGTCCTTGTCTCTACAGGTGTTCACAGGGTTTGAGAACATGCTGACAGAAAGTTCCTTCTAGTGAAGACAGACATACAGCATCTCTGGACCATGACTTCAGACCATCTGCCACTGCAGGACCAAAAAGAGTGCAGCTCATTTCATATCTTACCTTTTCCAGACTCACACCTGTTCTTTTAACAAGTGCTTGGAGTCTTGCAATAGTCTCATTTTCCTTTAGCAGCTCATAGGAATTCAGAGGTGATCCTGCTATGTTCCCATTTCTTTTATCAGAAACCAGGTCACATGCTCTGAGGCTTTTCATCTTGGAGGCACTTTCACTGCAGTGCAGGTTTCCCTCAGGTGGAATTCCAAAAGCCATCAGTATCTCTGAAATTTCCTGAATGAACTCAAGTTTATTTGGAAACTGGGGTAGGTCTTCTGGCAGCTCGATGAAATGGTTGTCTACATCCACAAAGCACAGGTTAGCCTGGGATTTAATTTAGAACAGGACACCATTACAACATCACTAAGCACATTATTAATCTTTGGGATCTGTGCTTATTTAAAGATTTGAATACATTTGCTTTTGTTTGGTTATTTTATAAAACAGTTGCCCCAACCATTACTGAACTGATTGGTTGGATTTAAAGAATGTAACACAAGACATGTTTCCAGATCTTTTAAGGAGGTAACTGAGAGAGAAGCCTAATTTTACAGACATTTATGTACAAAATAGATTATAACATAAATTGAGATTTGCGATTTTTTTCATACGTGTACAGCTAAATTTTAACTACAGGATACATACAATTCCATTTTATACATCTTTATATGTAAGCAGGTAACTGCCTATTGTTCAGATTATCAGTGCATTTCTCTAAAGGATTTAGCAAATCTCTGTCTAAAAGGTGTGCTGATACTGCAGAAGTGCAATGAAATTTTCTTCTCTTTTTTTGTAAGCAACAAAAGGCAATTGCCTGACAACTAAGGCAATTCTTTGAATAAGCAAGTTTATTTCCAAGGGGAAAAATGAAATGAACTAGTTCCCATTGTGTTTTTCTGTTCCAATCTCCAACTCATTTACCACCAAAAAAGACCAAAGAGGGTGAGGAAGAAAAGAAAAACCACCTATGCGGCTTCCACAGCAAGATCAAAAGAAGTTCTGCATCTTTCAAGGTTTACCTCACTCCTTATTTGGCAAGGAGGAAGGTCCCCCTTTTGTCTCCTGCACTGCAAAATCAAATGGTTTCAAGACATTACATAACTCCACACATCACAGCAAGAACCCCAGTCATGTGTGAAATCTGCCTGGGAAGTTAAAGTACAGAGAAGTAACTTTGCTCTTCTGTAGAAGCATTTTAGTTTCTCTTCACTGCAGAACTAATGGACTGTCACTATTCTGTTTAACCTTCACTATACAAAATCCTTTCACTCAGATTATGGGGTACTTCCAACCTAACTGCACTGCATTATTCTAGGAGCCACACCCAAATTCAGGCCTCACTACAACTTGGCAGCAAAAACACTTTTCAGGTCTCTGAGAATTGACATATCTCCAGTTATTTCCTATGATTCAGTAAGTGCAGAAGGATGGAAGCACCACCTGGAATTGAACTGGAAAGAAATAGTTAGAAGATATCAACCTCACATGGAATGAATGGTGAATGATCCCAGAAATCAGATCCACAAGTTCTGGTAGGAATTTGCTGTGGGACTGACCATAGTAGTTTAGAATAAGCTGTGCCTGTTCCTTTAAGTAAACTGTTATGAAAATATACATTTAGTATTTGTGACAGTTTTCTGTAGAACAGAGCTGGGTGTCAACTCTCCTATAAAGACAAATATCTTACTGAGCTTCAACATTTAAACTGAAAAAAGAATTCTTAAAGCACAACTCCACTGGACATACTGCACTAGCTTGCACAGAACCAGTCCAATTCATGTCCTGCTACAATATTACCCATAGTTAAAAAGGTAAACATAATTCCAGTTCTCTCTTTCCTAATGTTCTAATATTTTAATATGGAGATTGATTTCTTATGCTCAAAGGAATGCATATAAAACAGTTTAATATCTCTTGTATAGATCCTTTACTGGAAATTAAATCACAAATTGAATTAGGTGTTGCAAAAGAATCCAAGGTCAATAAAGACAATTAACACATTTGATTCTCAAACAGCTTCTACTGCACATTAGAAAAAGTTCTTCTTTTTATGCAGGGCAGGTGTGATTGCTGAAATTTCCCTAGTATCAGCACTGCTCCAAGGCAGTACCTGAAGCAAGCACCTGAATTCAGGAGCTTCAAGGCCCCCATTTGCCCATGGTTCCTTGAGGATCAGAAGTCAAGTCAGCTGGTATTTGTCAGAAACACTGTAAGCACTTCAAGACAGGAGAGAAACAAAGCTTTGAAACCAAGCACAATGCCTACCAATCAGTGCTGAGGGAGAAACAAAAAGCATTGAATTTGCCTCAAGCAGGCTGCAAAATGGCGAGACAGCCTCAATAAGAAACTCTTCAAACAGTTTAATTGTATTACATCCTTTTACAACTTTCTTTAATTGATGTCATTTAACTTTGCTTCCTTTTTGGATCAGATTCTGCAGAAAACATCACTCTTGGTCAATAAGCTTGGTTGTACCCACAAAGCACTTGTCCAGAAAGAAATCAAACATTAACCTTACCAATGTAGAAATTCTAATCTTCACACTGAAATTAAACTCTTTGCCAGTGGAAGAAAAAGCCAAATTCAATGCTTGCTAGAATTGCTTATAAATATCTAGGCTAGCACCTGCTTAATTCTTTCAAAATGTGATTTTCCCTTCTGCAGGGTTCCTCTCAGAGCAATACACACAGTTTAAACACTCTGAGCTCCTGATAGTGATTGCTTATTGTGCAACTTGTAATTACATTTTCCAGAAATTGGTCTATATGGAAACATTTTTTAAAAGTCAGTGTGCAGCACTACTCTAAGCAGAGTATAAAGAATATTTTCAGGGACACTGTAGTTATCCAGTGCCTGGTTAATAAGACACAAGATAAGCAAAGATTTTTTTAGGTGACTTTAGCCTCTCTGAACTCAGGGAATCTGAGGTCATCCTCAAGAACTGCATAAACACCTCCCTGCTCCTCAGGGAACAGAAAGGCAAAAACACCTCAATGCACAAGCCCTTCCAGAGGTACCAAACCAGTATTCTTCTGTAAAAATGAAATTTGAAGTAAATCAGCGACCAGAGCAGTAAATCTCACTATGCTGCTACACTAATAGATCCAACAGAACAGAACACCAGTGAGGATAGAGGCGTCCCTTCCTTAAAAACTAAGAAAAATTACAAGGCATTCTTTATTTGCAAAATCATGGTCATCCAAAGCATTTTGTATGCTAGGAACTGGACAAGTACACAAAGCAGAAAAATAAAGGAGTTCTTTGGCCACAAGGGTTTAGTTCTTTTGCCTCTGAAGGCAGCACAGTTGAGTGGGCTGTGAACAGCTGACAGCTCTCTATGTGGATACACTGTTAATTATTTTACACACAGAAAACTAAAATGAAATAAAGACAAGATACTTGGCAACATTTGTAAGTAGAGATATAATGGAAAGACCATCATTAAGTTAGTTATTTGGTATTTCAGGTCTCTAGAACAGTCATTTTTTTTATTTATTGCTCACATATCCCTTTTCAGATCAAAAGAAAACCCCAAAACAGTTACACACCACTTCAACAGCAAGACTCACAAGAGAGGACACATTACATCATCTATAATAAAAGGTTCTCCTGAGACACTAAGGAACAAGGATATCACATCCCAATTTAAAAACCTGTCCTTCCCATAAACTTTTATCATTCTATGTAACAGGGCGTCCAAGTAAAAGCCTTACAAACCTTAGAAATGTGAATCTAAGCAAATCAGTGTTTGTGTATCTGGTGCCACTGCCTGTTCCCCTGAAGCCAATGGCACCACTTTCCATGGGCCCAGTGGGGTCTGGATTACAAGCATCTATTCCAAAACCAAAAGACAATTGCAATTCTTTAGTTTGACCCCAAGTACAATAAGGGCCAAAGCACCACACAGATCTAGCAGGGCCTGCATTCAACTCATATCCTTCCTTTCTGCTCTGTTCAGAAGCACAGAAGGAAATTCTTCAGGTTCTGCTTGAATAGAGCACTCAAAGACTAAACCCCATTAATCTACAGCCTGTATCACCTTGGTGCATTTGGCCCCAACTTTGCTAATAACCCCTCACTTCACAGAACACAGAGAGTGTGGATGTGCAACTTTACACACACAGAGCTGACTTGTGGCAAGTGTGTCTACAGTGCTTCTGAATTCTGATGGGTGCTCCTGTGCCACTCCTGTAAGCAAATGGGGACCTTCTGCATTCATTTCAGCACTGCTGTCTCCTTCATGCCAACCCAGAATTCAGGACTGAGAACAGCTTACAGCTCAAAGCCATTGCAACCTTCAAGAAACTCCTCATGTGGCTGTTCACATTGGAGTACAAGAAAATATAAAACTGAGGTTTGTCAATAAATTTGCAGTATTATCAAGGATCAAACCTTGATATCAGCAGACAGCCTGAGAATGCATACAAAGCAGTGATTATCTTTAAATAATTATCTTGGTCTAATATGTTAATATTAAAAGGAAAAAAGGCTTTTCAGAAGACCTTTCTTATCTTCTGAAACAACATACAAAAATAAAAACCCATAGAATTTCTTCAGGTTTAGCATTGAATCACACCCTTTTAATGGTTGAAATAAAACACTAAGAATACATATAATCTGTCTTATACTTGTAAAGAAAATGCATTTTAGGTTTTAAAGTCTTTTAACTTTTCTAACACAAAAACCTATTGCCCAAGACCCTTGGGATCACTTCAGTAAAAACAGGCTTTTTAATGAGATACTACTTTGTTTCATTTCACCAGTGCTGGAAACTCAGCATTGCTTATTTCCACTGAAAATAATTTCAATTTCCACCATTCTCCTAAATTAGAGCAGAGAGATTTACATGCAAATCCTGCTGCATTAAATGGTCTGGATTAACTTGCTTAAAAATGTATTTCTGTAACACTGCAGATGTTTCTTTAGAAGGAAATACAAAGACACATCAAAAAACTCCACCTTACTTTAGCACTTGCTGGATTTGTGATCTGCAAGTAAGCTGCTAAAACCACTTTTATTGATCAGTTTTACTGATAAACAAAGCACGCTTTTGCCAGCAACACCTGAAACAGCCACATGTTCTTCCCTTCCCCTTTGACATCTGCAGCACCTTATTCTAGCACAGCTTCTCCCATGCCCTCCCCTTCTATTCTGGGTTCCTCAGAAGCTCCTGATGCAGCTGCCAGGGAAACCACAAGGATGCTCATGCACACACAGAGCCCTCAGAAAAGCAGCAGCACCTGTGAGAACGAGAAACTCAACTCCACACTAAACCTCAGCATTTCCCAGTTTTGCTGGGCTACAGTCAGGTCTGCAGATCACTGGTGGTCTTCAATGAATTCTCCATCAGGGACTGTTCTGAGGCACCCAAGGGATAAACTGAAATTTAATTTTGCACTAACACAACTTTTTTATTGAAGATTTAAATCATCATCTGCAGCAAGCATTAACTTCTAGAATACAGCTGGATTTCCATGCTCGTATGGTAAAGCATCCTCTGGAAACACCAGATGTGACCCAAATATGGGAGGCTGCCAGCAGAACAAGCCTTATGGCATCTGTGTGCAAGACTTACACCAAACCAAACCTAACTGAGATGGGACAGACAGTATTCTCACATTATCAGCCTAGAAGTATTCACTTAAAACACTTTGAGCAAGAAAAATTAGTCTTTTTAAAACTTCATTATAAAACCACAATGAAGAAGTCTACAGTGAAACTGAGGTATCCATGCTGTGCTAGACAGCAATATTATTTTCTTCCACAATGCCCTTCAATTGAGTAGCACTAACTAGATTTTCTCTCAAAGCTCACCTCTTTGGCCCCTGCCTAAATCAGATATTGCTTTCTTTAACAGCAGCTGTCCCACACATCCACGTAAATAGATTAGCAACACAGATGCAGCTTAGGCAGTTTCAAGACAAAGAAAAAATATTTTTTGCAGAACTCAGAATAAATTACAACACAACAGCTCTTTGTATATCCTTTGTGATAACTGAGGAAAATTCTGATATCAGGAGCTCAGAGGAGTTCCTCATATAACCCTGATGAGTTCATAAACATTGATATGCATTCCAAACTTCAGATATAAACAATGTTAAATATTAATAGCCCCTCTGATACTGATGATAAATTTGTCTTTATTGAAGTACAGATAATGGAATCCATATGTCCTCTTCTACAACACCACATTATTCATGTTCCTTGGCAGTTTGTGTTTGCTGTTCCATGGGGGCTTGTTTGGGTTTCTTTTTTGGTTGGCTGGGGTTTTTTAAGCCAAGTCTCTACAATGGAAACCTCAATAACAGTGAGCTCCTGTTCTTCCTAGTCTACTTAACCCCTTGAATAAACAAATCTATTGGTACAGGATAACTTTTTAGTTATTTACTAAAAGAATGAAGTCTCCAGCCCATTTCTATGGCACATCTACATCTCCAGCCTGCAATGCAAAGGACTTCAACAGCTCACAAGAAACCTTACCCAGCAGTGACTACCAAGGGGATTTCTCACACTAGGTCACACTCATGGTGTACAAATAAGAGCTCACTCTTTAAATAAGAACAAGAAAAGCTGAAACATCAGAAGGAAAAGGAAGTCTTGCAGCAAATTCCACCACATGGGCATGTTGCTGCTGCTTTCTGTCTTGTCTGTCCTCCCTTCCCAGACAATTCTCATCTCTGTAAGATACTATCAAAAATCTACTCCTCCACATAAGAGGCTACCTGTAAAACAAAATGTAAATTGAGGTGTCAGATTACTTTTTAATAGTACTCGGATTTCATTTCAAATGCCTAAAAATAGATCAACTGCCTTATTTTAAACATCCAAAATAACCTGATAAATCTCTTCCAAAAATAATTTACCTTTTAAGTAACTGAAATGTCTTTGAAATTAAAATACGTTCCTTTAGTTGGAAGCATTACAGAGATTTTAAAATGAGGAATTTCTTTACAGAAGGGGGACAGTGTTTTAGAGGCTTGTGGTAACAGTGACAACAACCATGGTGCATATTAACATGCATATCCACACATGCATTTTATTTCATCAGCTATTCTCTCTCAAAAGTGTACTAACCATATTAATTAGGCCTGTCAGTACAGCCAAAATCTTGAAAAAATAGTAAACCAAAGCAATAGACTGTTGTTTTCATGGCAAGAACATACAATACTCTATTATTAATTATGCCAGTGGAAAATAAGAAAAAAAATAGAGTGAGACAATAAAAAAAAAATCAAGAGATTAAACACTTTAGTTTTCATAGAAAAAAAATAGTTTGGGGGAAAAAAAAAGTTTTACTTTGAACTTGCCAGGAAAAACAAATGAAAACTACCAGCATATGGATTTGAGAAAAAGAGCAATGTTGGCATGGAGACCAGACTTGAGGTTCACAAAAATATCTTGTCTTTAATTTCACACAGCTTTTTTAAAAAGGAAGGGTTTTTGTGTCAAGCTATGCTGCAGCACTGCCTGATAATGAAAACAAAAACCACCGCCACAAAAGCCTGTGCCTGCCACACTTCTGCTTTCCCAGAAATGCAAATGGTAATAGAAGAAAACCCACAGTCAGAGAAAAAGGCAGAGAATCCTACCAGGGCCTGTAAGTAGGGTGTTTCCCATTATTTACACAGTTCCTCCTATGAAAAGTTACACCTACGAGTAAGCAGGGGCCAGACACTTCCTCTGCTGCCTTGGTCCTCTCACAACCAGCTCTTCAACTCCTGGCACATGCCTACAGGGAGTGTTTGTGAAGTGAACAGGGGGATAAAATAATGACAACCTCTAAGCAGTCTGAAGGTAGTCCCAGCCCCATGGATGAGCTGCAGAACCTTTACAGACCATTTCTTTCTCCTTTACACAGGGGCTGCTGTTCCCAGGGCTCCTCAGCACTACCCCAACAAGCAGAAGTTTGCTCAAGTACACACTGACATTTTGCTGCAGACTGAAGCAGGCATTCTAGGAGAAAATCTGAAATGGTTTTGCAGACACCTGGCAGGCTGGGTCCATGCAAGCCAAGAGAGAAATCCAGGGCAGGAAAACCCAGCCTAAGCCCACACAGCCAGGAACCAGCAGTGTTAAGCTCTGCTCTCTCACCACCACAGCCTTTTGGCCAGAGCAGGGGAATTCACACTGCACTTCCTTGTGCTTTCTAGCATTGCAAAGCTGATTTTTTTCCAGCACAAAAATGTTCTTTCTGTAACCCAAATACATCAGCTCCTGCAAAATTACAGTTCAATTCTATCAGAGCATACAATTTCAAAAGCAAGGCTTTATCTATTTCATCAGATTTTTGTCAGCACCTCCAAGAAACAAAGATCTATCCCAAATCAGAGCCAGCAAGAGCTTAACAATGGCTGTTACAGTTAGTACTTGTGTTTTGGATCATTTCTCACTTCCCTCAATAGTTATGGACAATATTTAATCAATCAAGACAGGCTCCTCTCACCTCTTGAGGAAGTTCCAGCTTAGACCTATCATCCAGTCCATTAGAGTGCAAGCCCATGAGGTAAGGGACAGGAGCATCTAGAAAATGAAGGAGGGATGCTGGAAGGATAGGAACATACACATGTTGCCACTGAAATGGAAACATTAGTGCTGTGATGGTCTCTGCCACTGTCATCAGCCTCTGATAATCTGAAAAAGATCAAGAAAATTAATTTTTTTTCACAAATACTTTTAAGTAAATAAATTTTAATTAAAGAAATGAGAAATTGCTTGAAAACAAAAACCACAAAACCCAGTACTAGCTGAGTGGCATCATAATGAAAACCCAGACCTGCACACCCAGCACATTTTGCTGAAAAAACAAAGAGAGCTCAACCCAAAGTAGGTCATTCTACAAGTCATATGGAAATGAGCAAACTGAGCCTTAATGCATGCTAAGTCACTTTCTGCTACCTCTGCTGGGGTCACCAGGAACACCAGTTCGAACACAGAAGCAATACTGTAATCAGCTAAGAAACACATCAGAAATAATTTCTTTTCTCTGTGCTCAGGCCTTTCTATGGAAGCCTTGGATGAAACCCAAGGCATCTGGTATCTCTCAGATAAACATTTTTAAAAAGAGTGTTTAAATGTCTATAAAGCATGCTGTATAGCAGCCAACCCAACAGTGTGACTGAAATAACTATGCAGGAAATGAAAAGGATCAGCTTCGTTTAGTCTTTGCAATGTAAAACCAAAGCCTCAATGTAAAAACAACTCATGTCCTCCTAAAACTTAGGAGCAGTGTCAAATGTACCTGTGCAACACACTAAGAGATCTTTTTATTTAGCACTGGTGGCTAGAGCAGTTCACACTGCTGGGCAAACACTGCACCCTCCTCCTCTTTAACTACAGAGTCATCTCTAAAGGTTTTTGAAATCCCATACAGGGGGAGGCAGCACCAGATGTGTGTTCCAATACAGCTGCTGAAATATCCCTACTGCTCTCCAGCTGCCAGGCTGGAAAGGGTATAAAACACTCACACAACTAGGGCAATTCCTACCTTCTGTCAGCCTATAAATACAGCACAAACTGGAGACATAGGATGCCTTTTCATGCTACTGTAACAACATTCAATTCCAGACAGGAAAGGAGAGGGAGTACACAGAAGAGAAAAAGTCAGTAACCTCTAAATGTGTGTATTAAGGTGTGGGGTATGCATGTTTTCTCCTTTCACAGAACTATAGACACTGTGAAACTGAAAAAGACACTTGAATGGGCAAGCTCAGGTGCTGAGCTTTCTAAAGCTGTTGCACGCTGTTACAGAGAGCAGATGAAAACTGCAAGAATAATATTTATTCTAAACACTCTGGAGAAAAATTAAGCTTAACTGTGCACTTCCCATATTAATGGCTTTGATTCTATCTTTTAGCCAGCTTCCACTCAAGACTTCTGACAGCAGAAAAAAAAAGGCCAAGAAAATCAGTTTCTGGCATTCTTGATTAATTTTGTTTGGGAGCAAAGTTGCAGAGTTTGGGGTCTGGAAAGAGCCCCACAACCCAAAAGGAACTCAACACAGGTTTTGCTAACATAACCCGTAATTCTGCGACTTAGGCTTTTGGTTATTAATTTTCATATCAAGCTGTGCTGGTGGAAAAGGTTATTGCATGGACTTACTGTCACTGCCTCACAGCAGACTTACTAAGAAGGACCCTTCAACCAAAACAGATGAGAACAGATTAAACAGGTTAAAGTTTTTGTCAAAAACTTATTTGGACTGAATTACCAATGAACATCATCAGCAACACTCCCCTATTCTGCCTGGACACCAGCTTGTGCCTACACATCTATCTATGAGTTTAGAGCTTTAATCACAGCCTGACTGCAAAGAAGTGATGAATTAATGATAAGCTTTGGGAAGAAGAAGAAGATTTTATTCCATCCCCTATTTTCTTCAGTTTTAAAAGAAACTTTAAATGTAGCCATAGATAACACAAACATTCCAGCTGGCTTGTATTCAGCTTGTTTATCTGGAAGAACAAGTCCTAAAATAGAAACAGTATTTTCCTACTACACAAAACCCCGTCTGATCCTGCTGGATAATTTAAACACAACTTTTCCCTCTGTCATTACGCTAACTTTAGTATCAGCCTTCCAAATTAATTACAAAGTAACATCAATAGTTCAGAATTACTATCTACTGGGCAACCACCTCCTGCCATGGAGCTATCTGCAAAAGCAACTCTCTGATCCTGGATATCCACACGGCTTAAGGCATTCCCAAAGATCTGGCCTGCCCAGTTGCAGCCTGCAAGTAACAGTGACTGCATTCTGCTATTGGCAAAAGGCAAGGATAAAGGCAAGAAGCATGAAAACAAACCAAAATAACTCCTATGTTTTCTTAATTATACCTACTCAGAGAGGGTATGGAGGGGGTTTTGGGTTTAAAGAAGCAAGCAGCGCAGTTCTCGTACCAAAGAATTACAGAAGACTTAAAAATAATAAAAACAAAAAGATTAAGAATGAAGAAGTGTTTCAGCAGTGCTGTTGCTCTTGTCCTTGAAATCAGAATGTGCTTATTCTGGTGCCAATGACCTGATCTTTTGGCCTTGTACTGTACACAAGCACTGGTAGGGAAATAATGACATATGACTGGGGCACTGTTAGATGGGAAAGTGCTTAACTGATCACTGTGCAAGGAAAAGAAAACCCACTACTTTTTTAATATGGCCATTTAAGAACAGAGAAAAAGCATGATTTGTTATTGTAACTAATTGCTATAAATAAAATACATTATCTCAAAGTGTGTATGCAAAGTTACACAGTAGTATTTATCTGCAGAAGATTAAAAATAAGAAAAGGAATTGAGAGGTCCTGTGCCTGGAAAAAAAGGAACAGGATGTGAAGAAGCTGGCAGCTCAAAGAACCATAATTCCACCTCCCCATTTTCACATTCTATCAGCGAGAAGTCTGTCAAGTGCCTCCAGAAATCCTCTGACTCAGCCAACTTTAGAACAATTATACAAACACATTTTGGAACGTTTCTTCCTTCTAATCTTCCTCCCTCGTGGATCACAATGAAATACTGTTGTATTTGTCAAGTAACTCACAAGTCACTTAAAAAAAACCCCGTAGCTGCAGCAAGAACCAACTGTGGTTAGTAGAAGCAGGGGGGTGAAGCTTCTCCTGTTCTATGGCTGAGAGCAGGATTCAAGCAGCAAGGTTCCTAAATCACTGAGGCATAATGACAAAAGTGTCCTATGTAAGAGATCAGAGCTGGACACCACAGGAGTAATACTGCAAAGACATTAAACTAATACTTTAAATCTCCAGAATGAATATAATTTTAAGCAAGTGAAATAAAGATGGGGAGGAGTGATTCAAAGGCAAAGCAGAAAAGAAACCCTTATTTGTACTGTAAAATGGCAGCAGACAGCTGCTACCCAGAAAATAAAACTGTCCTAGATCACAGTCTGTGGCAGCAGTGCATTACATTTGTCCTTTTTTTGTTTTTAGCTGTTTAGAAAAATCACCTCCAAGCAGATTTCACAGCTGTCTTAACTCAGTACACACTTTCAGAAGAGCTCTAGGTGCTCTCTGAGATAAGGAATAAGTCTGTTTCACAGTTACAAGAGCAACATAATATGCAGGAATTCAAACCAGCTCCCACAGAGTATCTGACAAGGGCACTTCCCACAGGCCTCCAGCACCACTAGCTCTTTCCAGAGCTCCTCAGCACTGGCTCAGGCACTAGCAGCATCCTCAAATTCTCCCCTCTCTTACAGGCTTCTGACATTTTTCCAAATAGTAGACAGGTCTCTCAACAGGACAATTAAATTGAGGCATTCATTCCCTACACTTGGCTTACAGCAATCCAAAATACACAAGGCTGTGCCAACGTAGTGGGACAAAAGAAGAATTTCCAGAAGCATCAAGTCAGAAACATGTCAAAGGAATGCTAAACCAAAACACTTTCCCTGCCAAGTGAAGTTACTCCTACTCCAAGGACTGACTGAAACTTAAAACACTAAAATAATTTGTTTCAAAAAGGCTTGCACTTGGCAACAAATGTATAGAGACATAACCATGAAAAGGTTTGGGCTGGAAGGGACCTCAAGATCATCTAGTTCCACCAGACCTCCAAGAGGTTTGGGGGTTTGGATTTATCTTGGTGGCCCTTCATTATTTTGGGTGTGTTTGTTGTTGGGGTATTTTTTCAAGTAAATCTTACAAATCCGCTGATCCTGACACGTACTGTTCTAAATCTAAATCCACCCAAGGAGTATTATAATCTCATCTGACCTAGAAGAATAAGAAATTATCTCAGTCACCTCAGCTGTCATGGGTTTGAGCACCAAGAGATTTAACAAACTCAAAGGACATTAAAAACTCAGTATTTATATTCTGAAGGACAACCTAGAACTCACATTGGTGTGCATGCAAGAACATGAAAAAGGCTTTACAAAAGTAAAGCAATTTCTGATTCCACTTAGAATTGAGTGCACCATCACCTGTATCTCCACTCAATATTTCCTGTTTTGCAAACAGCAAAAAAACAGATGTTACTCAACCATACTAAAGAATATTAGGAGCATACTCCAGTTGAAAAGAACAGCAGAAGCAAATAAATAGGAAAAAAAACAAAAAAACACAGGGATTAAATCCCTCAGAAAGTCCTTAAGAGAAGCTATGTCAAAAAAAAAAAATTGCTACTATTACTGAGAAGTCACTGCTGCAGCCATTCACCAAACCTGAGGGTAAAAAGTCAGCAAACAAATAACTAAAATTCTTTCTCTACTGGAACAAGACTTTTCAGCCAAAAACTAAGGTGAGAACTTGACAGAGAGACAAGACACCTCCATAATATACAACTCAGCCCAACTCAGCCAAAGCTTGGGGTAAAGGCAGGGAAACTGGACAGAAACTGTCCTAACTGATCCCTCATCCCTCTGATCTCCAAACATCTGTGCTTGCAAACAAGAAACTCAAGTGTTCCAGGACTATTTTAAGCTTCTTTAATTACCCACTGATCAGACACCTTGGAAAGGGCCCAAGACAGAAAGCTGAACCTATTAAAAGGACTTGGAAAGAGAAGCCAGAATACAGTAGACCAGCCCAGAAGTGAGCTGAGCTCCAGCCTGGAACAAAAGAGCACTCACAAAGCGATGGCCTGGAAAGAGCTCCAGCAGCACTGCTCCCACACAAGTGGCTGTTCTGTGGAGCTGCCAACCCACCACCATTTCCAACACAGGAATCTCAGACACCTCTACAGGCCAACACAGCCACACCCTCCTTCAGATGGAAGTGCTGATGTTTGAATCCTCCACTGGTGGGACACAGGTATCCACAGAAACTCTCTCTAAATTTCCAACATATAAAAAGACCTAATCCATTTCAGGGGAAACCATAAAAGAAGCTTATCTGCTTGACAAGTATTTCTAGATTTGCTATGAACAACAAGCAGAGCAATTTGTTTTTTAAATCCAAGAGAGTCATCACTACAGAGCTCAGTTAAGTTTTTCTGACTGTGTCTGAATTACTGTGCAGTTTTTCTCTTGCAGTTCACAGTGTCTATACAATGACACAGCTGTGATATAACACCCTGCTGCCATTACAGACTTTTAATCACCCTGACTGTACACACAAATCCATCCTTGGCTTTAGTCTATGCACAGATCTTAACCCATTTAACACAAAATCTGTATTTCATGCTTTGAGAAGGTTGGTGGCAAATATAGGTTATATTTGTAAATAGTTACCATTCGTGTTCTACATATTTCAGTAGCAGCTCAAGGGAAGTAAACACTAAAATTTCAATAAGACCATGGACTAGCCCTGGTTTTGTCCTGGGGGTCTTTTAGGCTTCTTCACTATTAGTATAAAGTAGTGTTCTAAATGTAGGCTGTTCTGTTTAAACCACACCATTCTGAATGGGTGAGTCTGGATTAATACTAGCTAGCTTGAGACAAAAAAAGAAGGAAAAAAAAAAAAGGTAGAGAAATTATCTTTTGGCATAATTCCACATACTCTGTTGGAGCAACAGGATGTGGAATAAGAAGGCCAGTATCCACAAATTTCATCACAGAAAATAGATGCCACTCCCACACTACTCACTAATTGATAAATGTGATATTTCAGCTCAGTTGCTGCCTACCCTCTTCAGGTTTCAGCTATGTGGCTTCAGCTATAACTGTTTCAAGGCCTTAACAGAGATTAGGGATTTGAGTTCAGTCAAAACTTTTTTCAGGTATTTATCTTCCAAAGAAACAACTGAAATGTGACTTTGGGTACTCAAAGAGAAAACTATATTTGCATGATTAACTCTTCTTCAGAACCAGATGAATAATTTACTGTGTATCTTTTCAAAATGCATGGCTATTTCTGCCGAGATAGCAGGGAATTCAGCTGAGCAGCTAGACAGGAATATGGAAGGCAAACTGCTCTATCCAGTAGCAGTTCCAGTTCCAGAGCCAACAATAAAGGGTCAGCCAAACCACAAATAGAGGAGATTATGTGAAAACCCAGTTTTAAGTGTCTAACAGCAGGAGCCAATGCAACACTCTCCTTACAACTCCAGGGCTTTTCTTTACCTTAAGACCTGCACACAGATCAGCCAGACTGCAATAGCATGCTCATGCTACTTTAATGCAACTCTTCTGCTGTTTGTGGTGTATTTAGAATTCAAGACACAGTAAGACCTTGTGCCAGTACAACTACAAGATAAGAAAACAAAACCCAAGTACTCACGCTGTGAATAAAGCAGTATCTGAAACTCCAAAAGGGCACAGGTAAAGAGTTGAACCACATTTTCTACTCCAAGCAATTCAAAAACTTCTTTAACTGGAAAATCAAACAATGGCAGCTCACTGGTGCTTGGCCTCTGGCAGATAATTGGTCCATAAACACCTGAAAATTTCAATGACCTTCCTGCTGGAGGAAGAGGAACCTCATAGAGAATATTGTAGATGTAGCTTTCTAAAGGTAGCGGTGGTGGCTGAGGTGAAGTCACTGCTTGGTGAAGTTGTTCTAGAACTTTCTTACAAGCTTTCATGAAAGACATTGGAGTAATCAGACAAATGCACTTTGAGACATAGAGTGTGTCTCTGCTGATGTCATAGGAGTTAAATCGCTGTAGCTTTGAGACAGAGGTGCCATTGCAGTCCCCAGTGCTGCTGCAGCTCTCCTTGTCGTTGGTGGGGGGAGTATGAAGAATGTCATATTCAGCATTGTGCATATGATACAATGTCTGCATTGCACTGCAGATCTGTTTGCTAGTGACTTCCTCAAAAAACGTGAGAGAAAATCCAAATGTCCGCGAGCCATCTTCACGAGTAATAATAAAAGAGTGGAATTGAGGTTCTCTGGAATCTGCTTGTGTCTTGAAAGCAAGCCCTTTAGGCATACACAGCTACAAAAAAAGGGGAAGGGGAGATAATATCCATTAAAAAACGCTTTTCTCTCCCCCTGCCTGCAGAAGCATTGGTGAAAATGGGATTGAGAATTCACAGACCGCCATTGCATTTCACTTAAAATTCTATTAAGTGTTACATTTCTGCACATTACAGTAATATGGGTCTAAATCAGAAAAATAAAAGGAATGTATCAAAAAGGCTACATGCAATTTCTGTTGAAACTCATAACTATCTTGTTACCAGTCTTGACATTAATAAAACAATAAAATTCAAACCCACATAAAGGAAAGTATTTTTCTGGTCACCAAGATCAGAAACCTGACAGAGAAAACTACTGTATTTTATCTAAATTAAGATATGCCACATTCTATTAAATGGAAAAATCATGCACAAAAAAAAAAAAAAAATTCATTAATTGCAGACTAATTTATTTCTCTATTAATTCTCTAAAATGTAAGAAAAAAACCCCAAAAGTGATACTGACCATTCCCACTGCATCCTGATCAAAAGGGTTCCATTCAACATTCTCAGGATAGCGAGCAAGAACTTTGGATTTAAATGTGCGTCTTAACGGAGTCTGTTCAAAGTTTTCCCCTGTAGATGAAAGAAAAACACAGAAGTAAATATTTCATTCCTTTTTTAAGCACAAACAAGGCCAAAAAGCAGGACATCAGCAGGTAGACGCGAGGATAAGTGAATTAAGGACACATTCCTTTTAAGAGAAACAGAAAATGCAAGACAGTTTGTTAGCATATAGTCAGACTGCAGATATTAGCAAGGATTAGCTTTGTAACATTTCTGTGTCGTTAAGTATCTGTGCTTTTCCTTAAGTGTGCCAATCTTGAGATTGTGGTCATGACAGCAATTCTCTTAAGCCACTCTTCAGATATTTCAGATTCAGTTTCAGTGCGATGTTGTCACTGAAGAAAAGCACAAATAGACAAAACGCAAAGATGATGCAACTTTTAGATAGACATACAAGTGACATCATGAGATCTCTTAATTTCACTTTCAAGACTCAGGAAAAAAGATAACCAGCATTTATTGCAAGAAGTTAGCTGTGAAGGAAGAGTCTAGAAGGTTAGAAGATCAAGAACCACACAAACGTCCATGAAGAGAGTATCAGATGAACAAAGTGCTTATTTTTGTTCCCCACACTTTTTCCTTTACCTTCTGTTGCACTTGAAATGAAACGGCTGCCACCATCTCGGGTTTTAGAGGCCTGTATATACTGGCATAAAGCTATATAACAAATAAAAACAACACTGCATTATACATTTCATACTGTTGACTGCCATCACGTCGCTAACACATACCAGTAAAAACCATACAAATATCCAGAATTAGCATGCATGACAGTCTACTCCCCTAATATGCTTTTTATATATATATATATATACACAACTTATGCACATTTCTCATTTTACGTATATACTTCTAGAAGATGATCAATATGTAAGAGAAGCTCATTGCTCCTGTACACACAACCAGAATACTGATGCAGTACGAATAAGTTGCTTGAGAAATTAAAGTTCCACATGTTAACTACAAAATAATCCCAAAGAGCAGATGATGAAACTGACCCCAAGGACAAGACAACTTCAAGGCCTTTAGAGCTGTATGAATTTAAGTGGCATGGTCCAACTTTCCAAAGGTGCAATCCATATGCTAAGTTGGCTGAAAGTCTTGTGTAGAAGCTCTTAAATTTCCTCTAGAGCAATGGTAGTTCATTGTGATAGCACAGAACTTTCTGCAGTAAATATTCTGAGTGTGAGCAGTTGCTTTAAAAAAACCAAAAATGTACAACTGCGTATCTTAAAATAAGCTTAGCTATATTACTAGAATGCAATTAGCTAAATGAGCATGCAGCTGTTGACAGCTGCACTAACAATCAGGCACAATTGCATGAAATCATATGCTTTAAATAAACAGAACTATTTCAGCAACACCTGCAGAAGAGAAAACACACTCCAACTCCTCTCTTGTTTTCTTACACGCAGCAATTACATGGCAATAGAAATTGATTTCAGAATTGGTAGGGTTTGTTTTGTACTTTCAGAGTAATATTTAAAGTTCAATTTCAAAGCCAACTTAGAATCTTTATTTGGCACAACACTTACTTCCACTAAGTAGCCACAGACAGAGATGGTTACAGCACTGTCTCTGCACAACACAGAACCTAACAAATACATTACATCAAAGCAAACAGAATTTCCAGTGAATGCTTAATGAGTCCTTTGACAACTGAGAAGCCTGGAAACTGTGGATTTTCTTTAAGTCTTATCTCAGACAGGGAACTTACCCTGAATCAGGACCTAGGACAGGTCTCGCAATACTCAAAATATTCACATCTATTTTGCCAATTCTCTGGGTGTTACCACTGAAATTGAAGTAGGAACTGTTTTTATTATTTGTCTGAAAAATCAACAGCTCAGCTAATTTTCATACAAAGCCATTCAGCTACATTAATTATTAATCTGTTCAACTATATCACTCAATAATATCATCATTCAGAAAGAAAAAAATGTGTATTTGGGAAAATCTGGAACATAGAGGAATAGTTCGGAAAAACCAGGATACAGCTTCACTGAAATATAACCATCTCATGAAAGTACAGAGCCAAAGACAGAAAAGAGAAGAGCATTTTGGCAGCTAAAACAACCATAAAAGAAAACAAGCATTTAAAGAAACTTTCAATCTCCCAGAAAGAAAAATGGACATAATGCCACATCTCTACTGGCACAAACATACACTCAAGTGAAGTCAGTCCTCTGTAAAAAGCTTTTAAAAGTATGTCAGGAGATGTAACACACCTACTATTTTCTATATTTACATCTGTGCAGATGATGTAATGTCAACTTTTAGATAATTGAGGAAAAACCTCAGACGTGTACTAAGCTGTTTTGTTCCTTGGCTGGTTTTTTTTATCTTCCACATACGCAGAGGAGAGAAAATACATGAAGGCCAAATTTTCTCCTGAACTTGGAAACCACACAGCACAATCACCGAGTTCACCTATGTGCAAGGCTGTACATGTTTTGAAATTAAAAAGAAAAATTTGTGACTTGAAGACCTATTCATTAAGATTATTAACACTGAAAAATACATGATGCTTCTGTTCCTTTATGATTAAAGAAAACCCCAAACTCTAACAAACACTGAATGGATGTTTACCTATTTAAAGCAGCCTTGCACCATCTCCTCCCAAGAGACATTCTCACCAACACACTCTTAAATTTTTTAAAGCTGGAGTCTGTCTGTAATTTAATGAAAGGAGTAAAATTGATTTCTGGAAACCACTGAGTCCTGATTCAGACAGAAACACAAGGCAACCCTGCCAGGCCTTGCTGTCATCCATCAAGGCATTCAGCTGTTGCACAGATACTGCTGATGCCAGAGTAGCCCGTAGCACCCTTCTCTCCAGGCTGCCCTCCTGGAATTCTGGATGCCAGCTCAGCAGGACACTCCTCCTCCCTTCCCCAGCAGCACATTCTCTCATCTCCAGCTAGGACAGACGCTCTTTGGAAGAGCCTTCATGCTCGGAATACAATACAACAAACTACCGGACCTTTAGACTGAGCCATGCTGGCCCCCAAAGATACTGATGCAAACAAGGCAGGGAATGTCAAGAGACAGCTCAGCAACATGGGAAAAGTTCAGCCCAGGTGATCTGTGTAACTCCAGGACACTGGACACTCTGTTTGCTTGGCATTACAAGTAATGGGAACCTGAACACCAGTATTTCCATTGCCTGGGCTCCCCCTTTCTCCTCTCTAGTGACTGGCACTAGACAGCCATCAGCAGTGGGGACGGGGGGAAATCCAAAAACAACTTTTACTTACATCCAGAGGCAAAGAGCAATTAACCCTAAATTTCTAATTTCACGATCAACCTCAAACACAGACACCCTGCTACAGCAAAACACCAACTGCAGCACATCTCTATCCCCAAAAAATAACTAAAGGTTTCAAGATCTGTCTCTGTGTGAATTACAGTCACAGAATTAAAAGGATATTCTGAATTGGAGAGGACCCACACGGATTACTAAGTCCAACTCTTAAGTAAATGGTCATACAGGGATCAAGCCACAACCTTCATGTTATGAGCACCATGCTCTAACCAATTGAGCTAATCTTAGTTTCCTTCAATTAGTTGATTAATTCAGGAATAATTGAAATGGTTTTGATAAAAACAGTGAAGAGCAATTTTAGCAAATGCAAAAGACCAACCCACCAGCAGAAATGGACAATTGTGTTCTACAACCAGGAAAATGAAGGCATAATAGGAGAGAAACTGATAAAAATATGATGTATCCCACAAGTTTAGATAGAAAGCCCCCACACTTAACAACTATCAAAGGACTGCTATCCTATCACACTTTTTGGATGTTTTCTCTCTCTTAGCAGAAGTAATGGCTAAAAAGTACTTTCCTTATCCAAGTTATAGTAAAGAGGTCTTTAGAAATTACTTCTCTATAAATAATTTCTTTCTTTTATACAAATTTCATGCAAAAGGGAAACTTTGGGGTTTTTTAATGGAACACAGTATTGCTGAAGACTAAAAGGGTCTTTCAAATACCACTGAAGTTCCTCACATACACATTTACCACTCATGTTTGTTATATCAGAGGAAAAGCTCTACAAAAACCAAGATGCAAACTGTCCTACAGACTGCAAAATTGTAACTACTTTGGGCTAAAATCAGAATCAATGCTCAAACAGCTACAACTATAAGATTATTTGTCAGGAAGCATCAAATGACACATGAAATCTGTAAACACCCAGCAATACTTCAGGAAGTTTCAGGCCAACATCAAACCTTTAAAACAGTAAGAAACCCATTGCATTGTAAATAATATCATGAAAGCACAGAAAAAAATAATTTCACCAGGTACAGTACAAATCCACAAGCACTAGTTCAGTGCAGCCTTGGCACTGCATCCAGCAGAGGAGTGACAGTGAAAAAGAGCATCTCAGAATTTCTTTGTCATTGGAAAAAAACCACCCCTTGTGGCATCCCACTCAAAATAGGATCAGTGAAACAATTTGGATTAAAAATAAACAAATAGAAAATAAAGAGTTAACAAAGATTAACATTTCACTAATCCAGTTCAGCCACACAAACATTTTAATTAGCTCATTATGATCCTCCAAAACAGGAGGGAAGCAAAAGGTAAACCACAGATGCAGAGGTTGTAAAGCTGGTGAGCTGAAGAAAACATGGACTAGAGTTTTAATACCTGCTAACTCCTGAAGCCACACGTTTTCCTGAGGCCCAGTTTGCTACCTGCTGGCTCCTGCCATGCCAGGTAATAGATTTTTCAACACCAGCAACCACCACCTGGCTCTGGTAATGCCCTTTGCTTCCTCTCCCACTTTTCACACTTCATCAACCCTCCCTATTAAACATGATAGATCCCTGCTGTCCTGGAGATGGTCGAGCACCTGCCTGCCCATGGGCAGTGGTGGATGAATCCCTGTTTTGCTTTGCTTTACCTATTAAACAATTTTTCGCTGTTTTTATCCCAACTATCAGCTGTTTTTATCCCAACCTGCATGTTTTCCCACTTTTACACTTCTGGTTTTCTCACCCATTCCACAGGAGGAGAGTGAGAGGCTCTGTGGGGCTGGGCTAAACCACACCACTGTGTAATTTAAGAAGATATGCATAAAAGACTTAAGTTACTAGAGTCAGCTTGCTTATCAAAAGAGAAGTCACCAGCTAGACACAACCTGTGAGCAAGTCTCCTTGGCTGAGGGATGTCCAAGACCGCAGAATTGGCCTGGCTCCTCCTGGGCAGGCAGAGCTCAGCTGAGAGCAGTCTCAGACTGCAGTGGGGAACACTCAGAACCAATTGGATGAAATCTCACATTAGAGGAAGGTAATTCTCCATCACTTCCCTCTCACATCTTTTCAGTAAACTGAACTTGATGGACTGAATTGTGTGCATAAAGCAAATTACAAACCTGCTCAGAATGACCAGAGAGTTGGAACATGTTACATTTATTTGGAAGATCCAGCTCATACCAGCCCCTTTTCACTGCTGCTCTAACATTCACCTAATACTATCTGCAATGTATGGAACCATGATGGCCTTTCAGTTCTAACTTCATTTACACCATTCTGAAATTATGCTGACCTACATATCTGTAATTTGGACTTCATAATTACCAGCACATTAGAAGAGCTAATGCATGCACTGCAAGTATCCTACGCTGAACTAACAAGTACACCTAATTTTATCGGTCCCTTCCTGAGTCACCGAACACCAAACGTAAGCCACATCACCACGGAGATCTGTAGTGTATGCTGGAAACCTCCCTGGCTCTCATCTTTATGCTGCTCCCTCTTCTTACCTGTGTTACTTCTCCACCTGTGAGCAGTGGCCAGCAGTGTCTGTGTCTTGGTCTGATGAGAATTAGGACTTAGAAACCCATGGAGTTTCCAACCTACCCAGGGTAGCATTACTTTGGAAGCATCTGCATGAAGCAATCCATATCAGTGGACACGACCTTTTTATAAGATTATAATAAAGGAAAAAAAAGTTCCAGAAACTAAAATATTCAATTCAAAACCTGCAAATGCCATCTACCAAGCTTTCCTCAGCTTTGAGCGGGAATAAAACGAATGAACTCTGAAGATCTAATTTTAGCTCTTTCCTCATTTACCCAGAGAAAAATATGATTCACTGCCTTCTGTATTCCTCTTCAAGAGGAAAAAAGAGGGGAAAAAAGGGTCTTCCCAATACAGTAATAAGAAAAATGGTTAAGTTATACAACTTGCAGATTCACCTACTTGTGACCTTGCATAGATGTAACATGTCTCCACATGCATTGCTTACAAATTTCTAATGCAAATTTCTAGGAACACTTGTACATGAGTCGAACAATTCAAATTTCCCTGCTGGCTAGTTTGCTTCTTTGTAGGAATGTTTTTAACCCTGTTAAAATATCTCAGTCATTTTTCTCTGTAAATCCCACACTGTCTTGACAAGTTTCCATTTACATAATAGAACAGTGGCTTAAGTTGTCCTTAATGAGAAAGGGAAAACATGTTTAAAAAAAAAAAAGTCAAGGATACTTTGCAAACAAAATCTTTTTTAAGTTGAATAATGGCCTTTTGAACATGCTGTCCATTTACTATTTGGCTTTAATATTTAGAAAGTGACTGCAGTGCTGCAATTCTAAAAATTATGCAAGACTAAGAACCATACGGGAACTTCTCCTTGCATCCCAGCTAGAAAAAAAGTATCTTTGAGGAGCTATCTCAGATGTAGACTAGCTCAATTTTCCCTCTATGACAATTGAGAGCAAGTCAGAAGAAGTTACCCTAGTTACCAGAAAAAGTGCCCCATAAACAAATGAAATGATGGTGCTAGACTGATTTTAAGGCATCATTAATAATGCCTCCTTCCTTTGTTAACTGAGTCCACTCATCTGCTCAAAATAATTACAGAACAAAGATCCAGAAAGCTTGACTGGTTCTGATTAAGTGGTTTGCTGCTTCCACCCTGCCAGGCAGCTTCTTTCTTTAAATTCTTGTGATACAGCCTGCTATTAATTCAATTCATTCTGTCTTGGTCTACATTTATTGTATACATGACATCTTCAAAAATTCTTAGATAGCATGCAATTAAAACATTAACTTTATATTTTCTACATAAAGACACTCTCTGGAATCTTTTTAGCATACAGAGGCTCCGTATCAATTTCTGCTGTCACTAAAATGAATGTCTTGAACTAAATATAAAACAGCTTCAATATGAAACAGTCATATTGCTGTAATTAACAAATGAAAAAGAACAATGAGAATTTCTAACAGCAACAGAAACTATAAGCCACACACTTAGGGCAGCTTTCCTGTACTACTCAGCACAGAGAATCCAGAGAAAATGAATTAGGATTGAGAAGACCCTACAGAACATTACAAACATACCCTCTGCCTCTGCACCTTCAGCACCACAGTTCAGAGAATCTGATAATGCTGGGAACCCTCCCAACTCGTGCAGGGTTGGGGACTGGAGACCGAGCTGACCATGACAGCCAAACAGCAGAGGTTTTCACAACTGAGGGCTGCAAGGCAAACGTCAGACAAGGGGATTTGAACAGCACCTGAACTACAAACATCATTCATAGAACAGCCTAATTCTACCCTGCTTCAAATTTAAAAATGCTATATAGCAGAAAGCCATACTTCAGTAAAAACGACCATCACAGATTATTTTCAAAACATCCTCTCTCGTTCTTGGGTTTTGGGTGAGAGCTTTTTAAGCACAAAACCATGCCTGTCAAAGCACCTAACACAAAGAAAAAAAAGTTTCCAAAGATACAATTTGCCTTAGTTCCAAAGATACAAGTAACACTTAAAATGAAGTTAAGCCAAAATCACCATCTAATGCCAAAAACAGCAACAGGATTCCCAGTTCAGCCAGCAAAGATCCTCAGTACACAAAAAAAGCTACAGATAATACAATAAATAATTATGCTTATCAAACATAAAATTACTTCAGCTCCAAAATTCATAGTCCAAGTCTAAATAAAAATAGTTGACTGGCAAAACAGATAGTGTGCACACACTTCTGGAGTCCACACTCTAGAAAAGATAAAAGTATGGACTAAATAAAGGCAATCTGGGGAGAGGGAGGCACTGGGGGAAAGAGATGGGACATGCACTGAGAGATTTGAGGACTTCATGATTAGCTAGACTGACAGATGACCAGCAGCTGGCCTGGTAACATTGTGAAAGCAAATACAGGTGCTTAAGATACATCAAAGGATGGAAAGACAGTTAAGCCAAGAATCAGTTTCTTAAAATTAAAGGCAAAAGAGTTTGATTAAAAATAAGACTTGCCCTATTTATTTATTAATAAAATATTCTATTTTCAAGTCTTGAGAGAAAAGTGGGATAGTCAAACAGGTAATTAAAAATTATATGGTCTGAACTATAACAGATATGAAATGAGATGTCAATCGGTTGATTCAATATAGTCTTTCAAAAATATACATGAAATAATTAAAAAAAAAAAAAAAGCAAAAAACAAACCCACCAAAAAAAAACCTAGGCCAAGCCTTCTGCAGAATACCACCATTCTGATTTTTCAGGACACCCTATTATAATATTAAAGAAAAACCCTTTCACTACATACACAGAGAGCTATTAATACAGTAAGAATTAGCCAAGGTTTACTTTTAAAACAGAAAAATTCTCTGATTCCTTCTTTAATAAATATTAAGTTATATAGAAGTGAAGAAATAAAATACCTCTCTACAATGCAGGAAATAAACATTCAAAGTCTGGCAGACTAAGGTAAGAAATTCATTATACAAGATTTCTTGGAATAAAAAGCACGAATCCAGAGAAGCTGCAGCTGCCAAATCTGTAAGCAAAAAAAACCACTCCATCAATAGACAAATGCTTTCAGATTATGACTTGCTTCCTTCCTTCCAGTTCCTCCTCCTTAAACAGAGCTGCACGTATTTCTCATTAGAGAAAACTCCTTTCTCCAGCAAACCTCTTGCTCGGATATACACAAAGAAGAATTCTTCCCTTTTATCCTGAAACACACAAACCCTCTGTCCCACACTCCCTATCCCCCTTCCCCCTTTGGCAAGGCCACCTGGCAAAGCACAAGCTGAAGTGGTGGTTTGACCTCTTAATTTGGTACTGGAATTGGAACTTGAATACTTTTTAAAGCAGGTTAAATTATCCATCAGAAGAACCTTCAGGGTCACTTTCACTTTACTGCAGCACTGCTGCTGAAGCAACCGGAATCAGGTGTTGCAGCCGCTGTCTGTAGCAGCCATCATCCCACTGGATTTGCAGTATTACCACATCTGATTTTCACAGCTGAGACTTCCTCTACAACCTTCGTTATAGAAGTTACTGTTCCACTTTCCCTGACAGAAAACTTTGAAGGCAAAGCAACTTCACTGCCTGCCTTTCTAAAACAAAGGTGAGAATAGATACAAACAAACCAGTATGGATCTCAAGGGCAAGTGAAATGCGTGTGGCTGGAGTGCCATCCTTCCTCTGGGAAATCTGAAGGACTTGCTTTCAAGGAAGTAGGGAAAAAACAAAGAAAATAACCAGTTATAAAGGGCCCTGATTTTTTTTTTCCTGTTTCTCATCTAGGGAACCCATCACTTGTAACAATCCCTTACCCCAATCCAAGGAGAACACACTCCTCTGAACATTCAGCTGACAATAATATCCTTCTTACTTTCTATCCTGCAGACTTTAAAAAGGTGAGAGAGGCAAAAAAGACAGTTAATCCTAAACCTGCTAACTGTTAAAGGTCCTGTTGTTTTCCCATTGTCTTTTGCTTTCCAAAATTCAAGAACAGTAGTGTCTCAAAAACTGTGATACAAAGAAACTCCCTGTGAAATGAAATAAATAAAGAGGTCATTTTGCTAACTGCATATTCAGTGTAAATTCTCCCAGATACAAATAATTGTTTATTCCTTTGATAGGCAAATCCTTCCAAGCCCTTCATGGCAAATGAAAATCTAGGAGTTAATAGATACCCATTCATCATTTAAGTTTCAGCATTCATCTAGTTGATAACAAAACATATTGCCACACACACTTGGGAATCGTTTCAAATGCTGCAACAATGAATTTAAAGCACCACAGAAAAACAGCTGAGGCCATCTGCATTCTGTGATTGTAAGGTCAGGAAACCAAAAGCTTTTGTTTTTATTGTTCTGGTACCGCTTCAAGGAAGGCAGGAAGAGGTGGGACAAGGAAATGGCAGGACAGGGTAGTGGCAGAAGAAACAATCAAGAATCTAGCAAAAGTCCTCAGCTTGCATCTTTAAAAACATGCTAAATAATTATCTTTCCTATTTTTTTTCTGTACTCATTTGTATGTAATACAGGAAGGCAGATGGACAATATCAAATACAATGTATTTTAATCAAGACTGTCTAGCAGAAATTTTCAATTAAATGGTCTTAAAACCAGAATTGCTTTACTAAAATCACTTTACTGTTCTAGCCCAAGCAAAAAGACTTACAGAAAGATATTTAGGTCTGTTTCCAACTAAACAACAGAAGCAGGCCTCAGAATTTCAATGGAAGGCGTGTTCTAAGCCACGGGGGTCAGGGGGGACATGCTATTTCCATTACACAATAGATCTGGAATATGTGCAACAGAAGACACTAAGAAAGGAAAAGGGTGGCTTACCTTCAGAATAGAACACAATTCTTTTACATGTACTAGAAATACATAACAGAAGCAGAGACAAGCATATTTTAAGCATATTTAATATAGAAACCAGCTGTTCTCCTCATGCTCCCCCCCTAAGGCTGGCAGATCCAGTGGGACTCTTCAGGAAAGCCTGAGCACAACCATTCCAAACAGCTCTTCCCAACAAGCATGGTCTCCTTTCTCAGTGACACATCCCATCCAGTTAAATGCCCCTACTTTCTGTGCTCCCATAGCCCTCTGGCACTGACAACTGATGGAAACACATCTCTGTCAAAGCATAAGGATCAAATCTTATCAAAGCACTTGTCCAGTCCTTTAACCAAGTATTTCCTGGATATCACTGAAGTTTTGCATTGAAAAGGAAAAACATATTTTAAAGAACACATGAAGACTTTCAGAAGGTTTCAATAACATACAGAGGTCAGAAAAATACAGAAAGATCAGCTATACAGTCATTTCAGTCTACCAGTCCTGGCCAGAATGCTTCACTTTACTATCAAACCTTTGAAAATAATGCTTTGCAGTAACTTGCCTTAATAAGGACTGCTCCCTTTCCAAATAAAACAAAAAACATCCAGTAAGAAAGTCAAGTTGCTTGACAGGAGTGATTCTTAATCACAGAAAATTAATCAGATGTGCTGACAGATTGGTCAACAGATATGACAAACTCCAAAGCTTATCTCTGCTCTGGCTGTATCCTTCCTTACCTCACCACTCATGCCTCCTAAGCTCTCTCCCTTTCACATGTAAGCCTATCAAGCGATCAAGCTCACCTCTCTTGTCTACAAGGCAAGATTCATGTTTGGTAAAAAAAAGCCCTCATGTTTTCAACATGAAAATCTGATTAGCACAAGAAGAACAAAGACCTGAAAACAGAAGTCTCAGGTCCAAGTTAATCACTTACAATTGTGTATCACCACTGTAGTCAAGGTCATAAAGACCTCAGTAAGAACAAAGAGAGACCACAACACCTTCCACTTGGATTGTTCTGCACTGCCATAAAATCTCTGCCAAAAGAATTCTGAGAAACAGCATTTATACTGGCAAACAGAAATTTTACCAGTCTTCAGCAAACCTTTTGAAGGAGTTACTTCACATTTCAGTTTTAAAAGGAGTTTACTTTTCCCAGAGTTTACATTTCCCAGAACCCACACATAAAAGAGACAGAAAGGGACATGACAGCCTTATGCTGGCACCAACCTTGTTGACTTAAGGGACTTATCTTTTCCCCAGTGCAACTCTAATGGCAGCTCAGTAGGACATTGCTGGGCTTGAGGGCCAAAATTAGGCAACAACTGGCAAGGAAGCTTGTTGAAAGTAGCAAGTTTAGGAGGAGTAATATAGTCCAGTAATATATGCAAACAGTAGAAAAGCTCCTAAAAGTTTATGCCTATATTGCAAAAAAACCCAAAACTTTCCAAACTCACCTGAAGCTATGTGAAAAGTTATCTGTTTCTGTAAAACCAACCTTTTTTCCTCACTCAGATAATGAAATGTTGCTTTCTCTGAAAAGGCTCCTTTTGCCTGCCATGCTGTCTCTAGATTGCTTGCTCATGACACAAGATAAAGTTTCTTTCTCAAAATGTTTCAGTATCCATATGTAAATGACTCAGTACAGATGTACACATTGTACCTGACTGTGGCTGATAGTACAGCCAGTAAAAAACAAAAGAACACAAATTAAAAAGCCAGTAGTCTACACCTCAGCAGGAAAGTTTTAAACCAATGGGCTCCTGCCCATGAAATCGCAAGTGAAGCAGCATTTTCCTGGAAAGACTAAGAAACATGCCTTGAGCAGAAACACTCCAAGTAAATTCTACATCATTCAACAGTTCGTGCTGGAATGCTTGATAATTTTTCTGTGCAATAATGTTTTAAGCCTCACAGGGATAGAATTCCAGTTCGCTGCAAACTTGACTACAAACCACAAATCTGAAATGGTTGTCATGAAATTGAGAGAGTAATTACTGCACAGTGTGCATCAGTAAGTAATTGCTTCTGACACTGTCACTTCATGTGCATCATTTCTGCTACATGAGCCCCCCAGGTCAGTGGGAATTCAAAAGGTAAGTATGAGAATTCATTACCAAGAACACTCAAGTAGGACTTCCCTAAGTCAAAAGGCAGATAAAAAACAGTTGTGGTGTTTTGTAACCTCAGAATCAACAATTAGAAGAATTTCTAATTGGGAAAAAAGCTATTATTTGCAAATGGCCGTGTTTCCCATACAATCCACTCAAGAGCTCTGTGTAGCCTCTCTCTAGCAAAATAAACTTCAAAAATTCCCAAAAACAATGGGAAAAAACAAACTAGCAACAAAAAAAAACCCTAATGGACAAAAAGCCAAATGCACCCATGTTTGCATGCCCTGCCTTAGTAAGTTGAAATTCCTATGTCTTTTTTAAAAGGCTTAAAAAACAGAGTTGTAAACTTTCGTTCTTTAGATACTGCTTTAGTACCTTAAATTTATTCTCAAATCAAGAACTTGTACTGCTTTAGTACCTTAAATTTATTCTCAAATCAAGAACTTGTAACCTTTCTCCTCCCCCACATGTTGCCAAAGAGCCTTCCAAGTAAACCAAATTTATAACTGAATACAGAAGGGAGACTGAAGAGTTTTTGTGGGTTTTGAGGGGATTATTCCATAAAGCACACAGCTCAATTGACCTAAAATACCAATATGATAATGACAAGATGGGCATTACAGAAATATCACCAATAAACTGTGGCTTCAGATGTAGTTCAGCCAAGTACAGCTGCTTCCCTCTTACATCAGCTCTGCCATTCTTTATTCTACATATCAGCTACCCTAGCACGTCTGCCTCAGTTCCCAAAGAGACAAAAGACCTTTTTGGCACTCTAACATGTCAAACAGTTCCAGCTTCTTGGGAAAAGATAGAGGGGGTAGGGAAGAGTGGAATAAGCTATTATCTGGATTAAAACATTTCACATGTGCCCATGTAAGCCCAGCCAAAAGTTGTTGCTATCTGCTGCCTGTCCACAGTGACCTGTGTGAAACAAGGTGTGCTGTGAGCCTTGGGGCCACTGCAGGGAACAGAGGGAACACCTTGTCAGCAATCCCAGGAAAGCAAAGGAACTGCAAAAGCTCCCTTTCAGCTTCAGAATGAATCTCCAAGGGAAGAGACACCCTTTGGAAACTGTGGGAAGCTTGCATGGATACCATCCAC
Source organism: Parus major (assembly GCF_001522545.3). NCBI lineage: Eukaryota > Metazoa > Chordata > Aves > Passeriformes > Paridae > Parus > Parus major. The sequence goes on along the minus strand of NC_031774.1, from coordinate 4,863,481 downwards.
ATGGACAAAGAGAGGAAGAGGGAGGGAAGAAAAACACCAAAAACAAAACCCTACAATCACAGAACAATTCAGCCTTTGGTAAAATCAATCAATAGTTCCCACCAATTCAATGAACTTCTGCAGCAAGTGTTGGTACCACCACTACACCAAAGACAGAGGAATTTACTCACATGGTGTATTTACCCAAGGAAAAAACACTATTGCAGAAGGGCTCCACTGCAAAAATCACAGCTGGCTCCAGCCCCAAATGTCTTAATTCTGAGATTAAAATGCCTAACAGAAGAAACTACAAAACAGGTCAAATGTCAGGAAAATTTTATCTGCTGATTTAAATTAAATTGTCTTCTTCCTCCTCTTTCCTTTTAGCTACCCCTTAGAAATACCTTTGCAGCAAAATAGAAGTCTCCAAGTATTTAAGTGTGTTGAACTTGGAATGCACACAGGTGCTGATAACAGCCTTACTTCATGGACTACCACAATGGAACTACTAAATTAATTCCAAAACACTAAACAATTTATTGTCTTACATATGTGGCCACTGCCTTCAATCATGTCATCACACACATTTTTTTAAAGTTTATATTGATACAGAATTTCATTAAAACAACCCCTAACAATGCATGAAGATAAGGTGTCATTTTAAATTTGAGGCCAACAAAATAGAATAATAATGACACTTCAATTACCAAGAGAGAAATGAGGTGAGACAAGGTTTCTGATTTTCTGGTGAGGAGAAACACTTTCTCTAATATGAGATTGTCAGGATAATTTTGAGTGGAGCTAGGTGAATATTATAGAGCAGGTATCACCTTCTTTTCACACACCAGCAGTAATCAAGGGGCTCCTGTGGCAGCACAGAGATGCTTTACTCATAACCAGTCATGTTATGCTACTTAATCTACATGCACAGAGACCTTGCCTCAACACCATTAAAAAGAAAATGCAAAAAAAAAAAGGGTATGACAGAGGAAGAATCATTAAAATTGTATCACATCATCATATAAGAGAGTGAAAGCAGATCGAATGTGAACTCTGAAAAGGTTCATGAAGGGTCTCTACAGGAAAGATACTTCCTGCACAAATGGGCTTCACCTAACACTGTTTTCATTCTCCTCTAAGGATGAAGCTCATGATCAGGTGGACACCTCAAAGCACCATGATAAGGATTTGAGCAAAGGAACACAAGTCCATCTACTGAATAAAGTAACTTTTGGATCAAACATTAAAAAAACAGTTCAAACTGGGAAGAAAGGCAGGAAAAAAAGTAAAGGTGACAGATTAGTCATTGGTTTTACTCTTCTTATTTTAAAAACAATCCTACTATTAAATCATCAATCTTTTCTTCACTGATCATAGACTTTTTTTTCTTTACACTATTTCTCCTTTGTAACATTGCTATTTCTGAAATAACTATTATCATCTTTATGATACAACATTCAAGACTACCAAGATACGTTCAACAGAAGATTTTTAATTAGAACATGAGTTCCAGATATTTGGGTCTGAGTTCTGTATTTTGTAAAAGCAACCCCAAGACTACAATTTCACATAAGCGTAAGGCAATGGCAAGTTGATGCTTTGCTTTGCATAATAAACAAACTCTGTTGACAAGCGATTGCTAAAAGCTTAACACATCACAGAGGAGGAAAAGAAAAGAAAATCCTTTTGGTCCATGTTATTTTCCATTAAAATCCCAACAGTTCCATATAGTGCAAGGTTTCCCACCATCATTCAGATCACATCTGATTAACTCAACAGATAGAAGACTCCAGCTGAAAGATGAGCCTCAGCTTCATTCTCATTACCTTTCCAGGGCACAGTCGTACAATCTAAATTAAGAAATCCTATCTCAATGTTGCAGCATTACAATGCCTTATATTACATACAGTAGATTTTTGGTGGCGTATTTCATCATTTCCAGGCAGTCACCACGATGACCAAACACCAGCAAGGTGCCCTTGCTCCAAAGAAAGCCAGTGGTACCCTGGGGTGCATTAGTCAAAAATATTGCCAGCAGGCTGAGGGAGGTGATCCTGCTCTGAAGGAGCCACAGCTGGAATGCTGTGCCCAGCTCTGTGCGCCTCAGCACAGGGCAGGCATGGACACGGTGGAGAGAGTGCAGCACGGGGCGACAAACATGAATAAGGGACAGGAGGAAAGGCTCAGAGAGCTGGGACTGTTTAGCCTGCAAAACAGAAAAACTCAGGGGAGAATCTTACCAGTGTATATAAATATCTAAAAGAAAGTGCAGAGATGATGGAGACAGGCTATATCCCGTGCCAGAACCAGAGATAACAGGCACAAACAAAAATGCAAGAGGTTCCATCCGAACATCAGGACACACCTTTTCAAGTGAGGGTAACTGAGCACTGGCACAGGTTGCACAGGGAGGTTGTGGAGTCTCCATTTTTGGTGATACCCAAAATCACCTGGACATTGTCCTGGGCAACTGGCCTTAGACTGGCCCTGCTTCAGCAGCAGGACTGGACCTGACAACTGCCAAAAGTCCCTTCCCAACTTCAACCCTTCTGTGGTTTGCTGTGTGAAGGAAATTTACCTGTGACAGACCTCAGCAGTGTAATGAAAAATTTCTGTCATCACTTCTGGCGTATCAACACCATCTGGAAACATGGAAGCGCACCGCAGTTCCTCTCTCATCCAGCTTAACAGCTGGAGCTTAAGCTTCATCCAGTGCTGGGGTTTTTGTTTTGTTTTACTACCACCTAGCAAATATTTTCCGTGTCCTTTAGCAAGCCCCCCGGTGGGAACACAATCATCAAAAAAAGAACGGATGCCCAGAATTGAATTTAGGAGTAAAAAGATGTAGCAATAGAGATTCTTTAACCTGTGCTAACTACAAGTCCTAAATACAGGATTTCTCACTGCATTAATAGAAAACAAACATATATACATATTCTGTGCCTCTTCCATCAGCCAGCCAACTTTCTCAGGAAAAAGCATTACAGCTGCACTATTCAGTAAGCTTCCAACATACAAAAGGAAAACGCCATCAGAGGTGTCTCTTCAAACAAAGTAACTAGACCAAGCATCAATCCCTGAGCTCATGCCTCATCTGCAAGTCTGCAGAAAACGCTGTACCACGATATTAAGGCCGAACACCTGAAACGCGCGGCTCCACGAGCCTGCCGAGAACAAAGTGTGCCGGCAGCACCCCCGGAGGCCGTGGCAGCGGCTCCCTGCGGCGGAGGGGTGGCGATGACATCATGCCGGGCTGGAAGCGGCAGCCCTGGCGCAGGAGAGCCCCGGAGGGACCCGCCGGCCCCGGCCCCGCAGCCCCGGCCCCGCAGCCCCGGCCCCGCAGCCCCGGCCCCGCAGCCCCGGCCCCGCAGCCCCGGCCCCGCAGCCCCGGCCCCGCAGCCCCGGCCCCGCAGCCCCGGCCCCGCAGCCCCGGCCCCGCTCCCAACAATGGGCACTTATGAAGCCAATTGTTTCAACAGTACGACGATTCAGAAGCTATTTTGCAGCGCAGAAATCAGAGGGAGAGGGGGAAAAAACACAGGGCACAATGACCCTTTCATTCAAACAAGAAAGGCTTCCAGGAAGTACAAAGTGTTTCCAAGCTTTATCCAAAAGCCACTGAAATCAACAGAGGCTCTCTCCATTTTTATCAGTGGACACTGGAGGAGGCTATAACCCAAGACACATTTTGAAAGCATTATCAGTCACACTATCATGCATTATTAATAACACAACAAACTCAAGAAAACGCACCCGAATTCCACCTAGCCCTTATGCTGTGACATTATCTGAAATTTCCCCCCTTCTTCTTTTAAAATTTTTTCTCAAATCACATAAAAATCTGTCTCCCCCCAACCCCACACCTTGTCACAAGTAACACCATTCCAGAACGATGGTGGAGCAGCAGAGACCAGGACATATCACACACTACAGTTTTATACACTACAGATGCAGTCCTTGACCAGGAAAGCAAATACAGAAAGAACATCATGCTCCAGCTTTCAGACCTGCACACTCTGACAGAATATTTTTTAAAAGGCACTGATATCTTCCAGTTTACTATTAGCTAGCCCAAAGTAATGCGCTGCTGGTTTTAGATTGAATTATGTGAGGAGAATTATTCATGTGACTATCAAGAACAGGGAGCATTACTGAGTGTGTTTTGCACCACATTCCACAAATAGGTTTATAGCAAATTAATCACAAAATTAACATATTGTTAATTGTTTTTGATCTATAAACTTCATTTATTTGTCATTTCATTTTAAAAAAACCTTCACATATCTCTCAACGAAATTGCATTGCATTTTGTTCTCTTAGATTTCTTAAATCAATACTGCAATTTTCAGTGTCTCAAGTCTCAAACTGTAGCCTACAGTCACTTTAACATTAGACAAACATGAATTCTCTTAGGGTAAGGTACTGCTCAGCCTGAGGGACAGATAAGAAATTTTGTTTGAAGTTATTAAATGAAAAAGTTTAGAAGAGCTCAATGCAAGAAGTCAGTTCTAATAACACGAATTCCACTCTACTACGAACAAGAATTTATTTAGCGACGAACAGCTTAAATGCAATGATGTAAAAAAAACCCATGACACCTTATAAAAGCGAACTAATAAAAAAAATCGAGGTTGAGGGCGAGAGAATGTATTACTGGTCAAGTTCAGAGCTTAAATACACAGAATCAGCTGATGTTAGGTCAGGTTTTCACCACCACATTCCTTCATCTTTCCGAAGAGTTAGAGATGCTAAGCAACACTCTGATTTAACTGAGGCCAGTACAGTAAGACTAAAGCTGAAGCGAGGTGCTGCTAAAACACAGAACTGATTTTAACGTTAAAAACACTCGTATGACAACAGTGGTGTAGTCTAGACTGATACGGTTTAGTTGTGTATTTGGTGTGAACATTCTCACCTAACAGCAGAGTAATCACTTCCTAATCCGATTTCTTTTCGGATACTGCCGCAAGAGAATTCTTATCCTGTGCTACAAAAAAAAAGTTAACACTGAACACGCAAATTATCTTCGCTTTCTCTCCCAAATCCGGCTCCTTAAGAGCGCCTGTGTGTCTCAAACGCCTGGCTAAAGTTGATACACGCAACGCGGCTCCGAAGACAGCGCAGGACATCGCCGCCGAGGCTGAGACGATCTAACGCGATGCCACCGCACCGAAACACCGCGCTCTGCCCGGCCCGTCCCACGGCACTGCCTTGCCGGGCTTTTGGGGACTTCGGTCACTTGTACCGATCCCGGTCCGTGCCCAGCCGGGCACTCCCGCATGCCCGGGGCTCCCGGCGGGGCACGGGCTCCCACGGCAGCGCCCGGGGCTCCCGGC
>NC_031774.1:4776943-4857436 GCF_001522545.3 Parus major | reverse complement strand
TCTTCCTCACGTTCAGGTGGAACTTCGTGCTTCTTCCCGTTGCCTGTTGTCCCTTTGCTTGGCACCACTGAGCAGAGCATGGTTTGTCCTCTGTCACCTCCACTGAAGATATTTACAGATATTGATGAGGTGCCCTCCCAGTCCTCTCTTCTCGAGGCTGAACAGAATCACAGAATCAATTAGGTTGGAAAAGACCTCTGAAGTCGAGTCCAACCTGTTGTTTCCAGGCCCAGTTCTCTCAGCTTCTCCACACAGGAGAGATGCTCCAGCCCCTTGATGAATTTTGTAGCCACTGCTGGAGCCGCTCCAGGTGCTCCATGTTTCTCTGAGGAGCCCAGAAGCAGAAGCAGCCAGAGGCCGGGAAGGCACTGCCGGGGCTGCTCGCTCAGGACACGGATCAGCCTGGTGGTGCTTGCTGTGGAAACACTTCTGGGCTTGTGTCCTCCTGTCACTTTTGTTTTCCCATCCCCACAGCTCCTCCACAGCTTTGTGAAGCAGCTGTGTGTGCAGAAAAATACTTTAGGGATTATTTGGCTCTAAGGCTGTTTTCTTTCTCCTATTTGGATTAACATCACACACATCTCTGTTAACAGTTGGGCTTGCACAGAGTGAAATCCACTCCCAGCTCTGGCTCAGTGTGGAAAGGAGAGCAAGCCCTGGGGAGGGATGCCATAAACAGCTGCTGAGGGACAAGTGACGGGAACCCATTGTCTGCCTTGAGAATGATTTTTTCCCTCTGGCTGCAGAGGCACCTGGAATGGCCTTGCTAGCCTAAGATTAGGCTATAAGCAGTTCCCCTTCCTCTCCTATCTCAGTTTTCTGTTTGTGGCATTTACATCAGAATTTTTCTGTATCTTGTAGGGCTTCTAAGAGGAGAAATTAAAACTCTGCAGTCTTTAATGATTATTATCCAGCACCAACCAAGTAGTTAAATTTGCATCCATAATGCTGAATTGATCAGACACCAATCTGCCTTAAAACTGCCAAGCACAGGAAACCTCACCTATTGTGGACATGATTTTCTGAACCTGAGAGAATTTCAAGCTTTCAGGGTCTAATCTGTTCCCAAGGGAAAGTCTTTGGGAACTTTTCTTTCTCAAGGTCTACTGTGAAAAACACGGTTTTGGTTTCACAAAACAAGACACAGATGTTCTGAGAGTGTTTTTGTCTTGTCCCACCAATGGGATGAGGATGGGATTATTCCTTCTACCAATCAAGTTAACCTGTATCAGAACACCTTATAAAAAGGGTTGAAAAACCCCGAAATAAAGGCTTTTGCCTCATGAAGAAACCTCTTGCTGGATGTTCTGTGATCTGAACCCTCACTCTCTACTTCGTGTCCTCTAGCAACACACCTATTTGAATTTCCACTGCCAAGACAGACCAAGTTGTCTGTAGGGACTAGAAACAGCAGCACTTGTGAGAAGACTTCACTGCCAATGGTTTACAGCCTTTTGCAGTACAACAACTAAACTCGTAGCCCTCTGTGCCCAGTGAGTTGTAGACAAGTAAGACACAATGTAGACATCCTTCTGGGAACCAGAAAAAACACTTAGGATAGCACTGGTGCTATCAGTGTTCACTTGATTAAGATTGTATGGGCCAGAGAATGGGTTATCAGTGAAAGAAAGCGTTGCTTAGATTTGACTGAGAGGTCAGTTTTAAAGATCTGTTTAACTTGAGGGAAAGATTTCAATAAAGATGGCAGGGTAGGAGCAATATTAGAGTGAAGGGCTCAAGTTTACAAAAAGCACAGTTAGATTGTGTTGAGCCTGCCTGGTGGTGTGTGGAAGGCACAACAGAGAACAGAAATAGCTAAATCTGGTTGCTCTTACTCTGCTGTGTTCTCTAGCCATTTTTTGCACATTTGTCTTCTCAATCTGCTTTCAGTGTGGCAAAGGACAATGTATTCAGCACGTGGTGAACCTCTTTTGAGTAAGCCTGAACTGTAGTTTAACCCTTACAACAAAAACCATAGCCTGAGGGTCTCTTCTGACACTTCTGACACTTGCTAGAAAACCTGGGGAAGCAGCACAGATATCGCCAGGGACTTTTTGTCAAATAAAGAGTAAAACGGGAAAATAAAAAGTTGTTCTTGCACCTTAACTGTTCCAGAAATAACCATGCATTTTGTAAATAATCAGTAAATAAAGTTAGATGAGCCAGTAAGTAAACAGAGATTTACCAAAGATACTGCTAACCAACAATATTTAAATGCACCCAATGCCTTGCTATGCAACAGGGTAAGGAACAAGAAATATTTTTTTATAAGGAGAGTCTCAGACTAAGAAACTCAGATTTGTTTTGAATTGCTGAAGAAAGGACAAGATGGGTGGAACAGCATGAACCAGAACCAACAAAATGTTAACCCAAACTTTTGCTGTGGAAAGCTCTTTCCTATTTTGTCAGATAAATTCTCTGCATTCCAAGACAACTTACAACAGAATCCCCATCAAATCTGTGCCTCCAGCAGATGTATCTGAAAAGTCTGAGATTTCTCTTCCCGTTTTGTCAATGACTCTCTTTTCCATTTTATCTTTTTCCTCCCCAATTATTTAATTTCTGAAATACTCTTGCCTAGTGACCACAAAGAACATCTGTGACATCTACTTCAAAGACCAGTAGCTTTAATCTGTCAGTTATCTTGACCAACGGTCCAATCACAGGAAACACCCAAAATATGGCAATTCTGTCAGGAAACTTTGCAAATGGCTTAGATGTCCTTGAGTAAAGAAACAATGCTCTAGACAACATTATGAATTCTTGAAAGTATTCTTTATGATGTTGAGAAAATCTGTGGAATTGTGAATTCTGTGGAAACTAGGATTCTTCAGCCAGAGAATCATAAAGACATATTAGTAAATAGGAAGAGATTTAAAAGATTCATTGTCTTTGGCATGATTGTCAATGTTGATTCAGCTGTTGTTTTCTATGGCAAAGACTTGTATTTTTGAGCTCCAACCTTAACTCAAAGAGAATGAAGTTTTTAAAACATAGTGAAGAACAGAACTTGATGCAAAGGTATCTTGAGTATTCCTCATACTACCTAAATTCAGATTTACTTTGCCAGCAATCCCAGTCATGATTATTGGAAGAGTTTAATTACTAAGCAATAGGAAAACACAACAGCAAATTACAGTTCCATTCAACATTGCCCTGAGAATTAAAGAACTCTGAAATGGGGTATTTCTTTTTTTTCTGAGCAGCTGTTACCCAAGATGAGCTAAGCTTTGAAAAGTAACAGAGCTCAAAGCACAAATTGCTCCAGTTGTCAGGGTGCTGATTGTATGTGGTGTCTTCTAATGACTCTGATTAAGAAATTTATCCTGGATTCTTTAAGAAAAACAAAAATCCAACCAGTAACTCTTACCATTAAAGCAATCCTATCCAGACTGCAAAACCAGACACTTGACAGTTGGCTGCAACTTATTGACCATGTATTTGGTGTGACATCTACACAACAGACTTGTGGAATAGAGCCTGCACACTGGATCACCTAACACACAGATCCTCACACATCAGGGCACAGCTCAGAGCAGAACTTCAGGGTGTGGAATATTTCCTAAACTTTCATGGAGCACTGTCCCTCTTCTCCCCAGCTCCAGGAGCCCACACTATGGACTGATGTTCAATTTACCAACAACTACAACCCCCACAAGCTCCCCTTCCACAGTGCTGCTGTCCAGCACCTCATTCCCCATCTGTCTGTACATCCAGGGTTGCTCCATACCAAGGTGCAGAATCCAGCATTTATTAATGGTTGGTGATCACACAGGCCTTTTCATGGTCCCTTGAGGGAATCTTCAGTTCCTCCCAATTTACTATAGTCAGCAAACTTAGTGCTTCTTCTGGTCCTTACTTAATATTCCTTCCAGTCCTGCGTCCAGGTCATTAATGATGATGTTGAAGGGAATGGAGCCGAGGATGGAACCCTGCAGAACTCCATTAGTGACAGGACCCACTCGTGATGTCACCCCATTCACTAGAGCCCTTTGTGCCTGACCCGTGAGCCAGTCACTCACTTATCATATGATGTGTTTACCCAGCTGAGTGCTGGGCATTTTGTCCAGAGGGATACTGTGAGAGATGGTATTAAAAGCTTTACTGAATCTTCTCCATTATTTTATTGGGCATTGAAGTGAGACTGACCAGCCTGTAGTTTGCATGGCCATCCTTCTTGCCCTTCTTGAAAACTGGGACAGTATTTGCCAGCTTCCAGTAGCCTGGGACGTCTCCAGATTCCCAGGATCCAGAAACCATTGAGGTTTCATGATGACATCAGCCAGCACTTTGAGTACTCTTGGATGAATCCCATCAGGCCCCATAGACTTAGAGGGATGCAGCTGAAGCAAATCCTGCCCAGGTTCAGGGTTGACCAGGAGTTTATGGTTGTCACAGTCATGAGAAGTCAGTTTAATACAGAACAAAGAGTCAAACATAGAATGATTTAGCAATCTGCTCAGAATACTTCTCTATGACATGGAATTCTTCCAAGTACAGTGAACACTGCAAATTCCAGATTTTAGATACGACTCCTCAAGGCTAGGTTGTAAAAGAAAAATTGGGAGTTATGAGCGTAACATTAGATCTCAATTCTGAGGCAGAATTTTAAAAGCTATTTCCCACTGAAGCATTCCCAACACTGTTGAGGACCTACCAAAACCTACAAACCTTGTAAGGCTAAGAGGAGACCACCAAAGTCCCACAGCTGCACAGGAGCAAAGTCTCTCTGTTTGGAAGGCTATTTACAGAAAGGAGCTTTTATGAGGCTTCTCGCATATACACCAGTCACTAATTGAGCTCTCGTAATCCAGACCCAGATTCTTCCTTGTGTACTATAAAACAAGGAAATGAGAATTATCACAGTAGGTGGAATATTTTAAGAACTGCAAGGGGAGTTATGGTATATCAGTAAATATGCCATTATTTATATTAATTGCCAGTACAAAAAGGCTGTAACTTTTAGTTAGTTTAGTTACAGCCAGTTCGGGTGATCTGGAGCTATAAAGCCACTAGCTGAGAGTTATAAATGTCTGTCATTGCAAGACATCAATTGGTCATAAAAATAGCTGGGAGTATTTGCTTCTCTCTGATGGAAATTTGGGAAAGTTGCTCTGGATCCTGCTTTCCTGTCAAAACCCTTTCTCATTTCCCTCTTAGCAATGCCATACTAAACTATAGGGTTCCCAAACTCCACATGATGACAGAAGGAAACTACACATGACAGAAATCCTCAGAACACACAAAAATCTTCAGCTGCCTAAAAACCAAAAACATTTTGACTTTGCATAACAGTATCATCAACTAACAAAAGCTTTGCATTTTTGACTTTTACTTCTTCTATCTCACCCTTTCAGCAGTTTTCTATACAAGGCAAAAAAAGCATTTCATAAATTGGCCTCAACAGAATAATACAGGAAGGTGAAATAAGCTGAAATAACTCTGGCACAGGGCTCTTCCATATGGGATTAATGCAAAAAAAATGCATTTTATGCAAACAGATGTATTTGAAGAGACAGAAGTTAGACCTGGTTGCCTTCCAACGCAAATCAAACTTTTCAAAACTACTGTTGTATGTGAGAAATTAATTTCAGAGAGTCAAATTTACCTACTTATTTTGAAATGAAGGTAGAAATAGAATTAATCTCATCAACAGATGTAATCAGATCAGTTTTAATTTTTAATCAGTAACTAAAAATATCATTTAAGAAGAACTCGCCCCTTTTAAACAGGTTAATAAAAAATTAGGCTTAGTGGGAAATTCGGCATGCTTCATCACACTCAAAAAATACAGTGTTTCAGATTTTATATAACAGCTTTATTATCAAATGACAAGAGACACTTAGTAATGATGTCATGCAGGTATCAAAAAAAAAAAAAAAATCCAAAAGATAAACAGGTCATCTAACAGCTCAGAATCCCTTGCAAATACAAAACAAAGCTACCTCTTTCTGATGTCCTGATGTTTCATGGTAGCCACTGTTTTTCTGTCAAAATGTTATGACTATCTCTTGGATCACTTGCAGGATTCCCTAAAGGAAAGAGTAAGCTGGTACAGTACCCCATAGCACAGTGCTGTTTTTTTGCTTTCCACAAGGCTTGCCTTATTCTGCACAACCCTCAGAAGTCCTCAAAGGTTAGGAAAGCACCTCAGGCTGCTGGCAGCTGAAGATAAACACAGAAGGGATGGGTTAAAAAAAAAATGCTAATGCCTATTTTGAACCTTTTTAAGGTCTTAAGGCTTTTAGTTATTGTGAAGGGAAGCCAGTCTTATGGCTGAAACACAACAGGTTTTCAGTAACAAAGCCTGATCCCATCTCCACAGTGAAACAGGACTCAATGAAAATGTCAAGTGATAGCACAAGTCACGTTAGATTGAGTTCAGCTCCTTCTTTAGTGACAAGGTTGTATCAAAACATTGGCTTTAAACAGCATGGGAGGGATTTTACTACAGCTTCTGTTACTGACCAGGAATTGAGACAAATTTTGAGAAAAGCCACTAGAAAATAAGTAGCAAGTAATTTATTCTGAGAGTTCATCTGCATGAAAAGTTAACTCTGCAGAAAAGTAGGCTGTAAATCTACAGCAGCTTCACACTCAGTAATCCAGGGGACACTTGCTCACATGGCTCAGTTCACATCCAAATTTACTATGGAATAAATCCCCTGGGTACAGGAGCTCTGGAAATTACAATGGCAGCAATAAAAGTAATCTGTTCAGTTTAAAATGCCAAAGTACACTTTTACAGTAAATTCTAAATAACAAAAGAATTGCTGAAGCTGAATGATCTTGCAATAAACTTGAAAAAAGAACTGATATAAATTCCTTTATATACTTAGGTAAAAAATATCATTTACTGTGCAGCCTGGATTTAAATAAAAGACAAATGGTGTACCAATAATATTTACTATATATTTACAAGTAATACTGTGATGAAACGAAGCAGTCAATTAACATTATGTTACAAAAATTAATAAACCCTTTAAAGGTAGCAGTCAGTACCTTTTACATATCACATTCATGAACTGTTCGCTTACATCTCGAAGATCTATGATATGATCATGAGTTAACACAAGGACACAGACTAATAAACCCTGGGAACTGGGGCACATGCTGATGTGTTGAGTCCCTTTTCAGCAAGACACTGCAGGGGCATCAGCTTAAAGCACATGAGCAGCACTGGTTTCAGTCAGATAAAGCACCAATGTGCTCCCCAGTTCCTCACTGACCAGGGCCTTGTTTGATGAGATTCCACTGACAACACAACAAAGTACCACAGCTGGAAGCGCAGGGGGAGGTATCTTGTACCTTACTGAGAGAATACATAAACTGCTACTGAAGGTGAGTCATGGCTGGTTGCCCATTGCCTTGGGCACTGCCTTGGCAGACAATGGAACCCCAATTTTTATATACACGGACACAAGAGCCTGCTGTTCCATGGTGCTCTGAATGTTTTTTGGGATCAGCTGTTTCATAGGAACTGCACCAGTTTGTGGACCTGACATTTCTTTCAGCTAATCAAGCTGCAATGAGAAATTTTATACTCTTTACATATTGCTTCAGAAATGGTAATATTATACAGTGCTTAAGCATTTCTGTATCACTTGAGAAAGTTGCAAGTTTTATATAAACATACCATCACTTTCTTAAGTTGGCAGGATAAATCTATGCGAGTGAAATATTGGCAAAATAATCAACATTGAAGAAATGAAAATTAGAACTTAAAAATTCATCAGCTAGCCAAGATAAGCATTCTAAGCTGCTCCCTCCCTTCCTATATCCACTCCCAGAATAAAACTTTACAGGGACCAAGAGGGAATGATGTGACACTCTGCCTTTGTTAATTCAGTAAGTAAAGCATATGTAGGTTCAAGTATTTAATTCCATACAGCACTAATAAATAGAAGTAAACAACCAGAACGAGAATAACATCGTAGTTAAAGTACTGCAAAGAATCTTTGTTTCTGAGTGAGCACCGTTATTATTTTGAAACTTCCCAAGGCAAAAAAGAAGGGAATATTGTTAGTGAGAAATGCACTCAGACCAGATCACATGCAAGCCTACAGAGAATGTTACAAAGTTGGACTGAATAGTTCAGGGTTTTTTTCCTGCAAGTGTTAGAAAGCATCACTTGTAGTTTATGTCTACATCACAATTTTTGCTCTGCATGTAACCAGAGCAAAATGTTACATCTGTGTTCTGACTTCCCTCACCCTGAGGACCACACACACACCCTCCCAAAGTAAAACACTGGTGTTTGGTTACAAAACTATAAGCAGTACATTTCTGAACACATTTCCTTCAGTTTAAGGCCATGTGTTCATTTAAAGACATTCTTATCAATCACAAGCCTCCCCTTTAATTGCTTAAGATCCAATAGAAAAGCAAATATACAAATATCGGAAGTGCTGATCCTGAGATGAAGTATGGGAAATTCTGGTCCAGTTTGATCCTTATTCAAACTTCTGTTTCAGTTTCTTCTGGAAGAGAGCTGGTAGGATGGAGAGGATGGCTAGAATCATGAGAACAAAAACAGAGTTCCAGGAAACAGCTTCCCCTGCTGTTGTAAGCTGGTACAGCGTTGTTCCTGCCTTAATGGCTACAAAAGACGGTGGTGCTACACCTGAAACAAGGAAAGGATGAAAAAACAGCTTGTTAGAGTAAAAAACCTTTAAAAATTAGTCATCCAAATTTTAACATCAGAATGTTGAGATTTTGTTGTCTTGAACCTTTTTTTTTAAAGTGGGCTGTAAATGCAGAATTCAAAGATAAAAAACCTTTATCCAAAGAAGTAGTTTTAAGCCATTAGTATTTTTCATGCAAACTCAAATACAGGAGACTAAGCAAAAAATCTCTGCTCTTTAGACTCTGCAGATTTCAAGTTCTCTTTATGAAATGATTTTTCATAAAGGAAAAATAATGAACTTCTTCATAAAGTTCATAAAGGAAAAATACTGGATTGTTTCCTAATCAGATTAAAAAGTATGTGCAAAAGTAAGTCAATTAAAAAAGCCATAGTGTATACCCCTTCTTCTGGCCACCCCAAACTGTAGCTCACAAGCCACAATTCTTACCTAAGAAAGTGCCAATGAAAAACACTTTCAATGGCACATTGATTACAGGAGATGTGATATTGATAAACCAGTTGGGGAGGAAAGGTGTTATTCTCAAAAATATTATGTAGTTAATGAGATGGTCTCTATGTCGTTCAACCTGCCAAGACAAAAACAAACAAAAATTTGGTTAAAAAAATCCCTACCTTGAAAATACACAACCATAGAGGTTTAAAGGTTTTTTTGGGTTTTTTTTTTGTAGACATTTATGTGTGGCAAATATAAAAATCAGTTAAAAACACATGATGTGGGGAAGAATACCCAGTGAATCACCTGTTAAACAGCACTGAGATCAGCCTGGGAATAGCTGTGTGTGGCAGAGCAGTGATGTGTCTGACTGACTCAGCCAGCTCAAGCAACAAAGGAGTCATAGGCAGAGCCACAGCCCAGTCACCACAGCCAGCCTGTCATCCCATTCCTAAAGCTTTTGCAGGAACTAGCAGTGAAGTTTGTTCCTCAGCTTTTTCTGACCTAATTTGTGATCAAGTTTGAAACACAGATACATTCCTCATTTGGAAACTCAGCCAGGTCACAGCTCTGAACTTCACAAGGTGGCTGCTCCCAGCACAGTTCCAAAGCCTGTCTCCCCAGAGGTTACAGTGCCCAGCATTAACATTTACCCAGGGGCAACAACAGCTCCAACTTCCTTCACAGTCTTCACTGTGTTTGCAGGTCTAGCCCAGCTCCTTACACCAATGCTACAACAAAGCCTATTCTCCTTCCAGCCTGTTTCTAGCACATCAGCCCCTTCACACAGCAATGTAACCTTGAGTCACACTGCAATGCCAGCCAAGCATCCACAATTCTGGCTTATCCTGACAGATCTGCACCAAGCTTAAGCCCCAAACAATTGAAAACAAACCTGGTCTGATTGCAATTCCACCCGAAATCTCACATGGCAGCTCACCCCACTCACAGCCCTGTTTCTCAGTTTTAGCCAAGTTTAAATTTAACTGTAACACCAAAATCAGGAGCACCATGAGTTTTTTAAACCTTAACGAAGGACAATATGTAAGTATTGATTAATGCTGCATATAAAATGCCTTAACCTCAATATGTAAGCATGATACAGTCCAATTAACCTGGAAACAGTGAGATATGAGCTGCACATGCAATTTTAAGTCACGTGTTCAGTTCTACTAATGGCAATAATAGTGCCCATTTGCTACACAGAATAGCCTCAAGATTATACTGCAATATTAAGATCTACTTGGGTCAAGAGTCAAAATTATACTATATAATCTAACAAGGCCAATTTTACCAGACACAGCTCTCTATCTTATCTAATGAGGAAGAAGTTTAAAGCATTAAATGACAATACAAAAAATCTTGAATGGAGTACGTGTGCTTCATTCTTGCAAAAAATAAAAATTTGTTTGAATGTTGCAGAGTATCAAAGAAAGACACATAAGGTCAAGTACAACTCACACTGTATTTCTGTACTGCAAAATGAACCTTTAGGTTTATCTCCCAATCTAGACTTGCTGAAATTAATGTCACCAGATACTGTAAGAAAAAGTTTCTAAATGCTCCAACTATAATAACATGTTCAAATTAAGGTTTTTCAATCAGACATATAGCTACAGGTTCCTCCAACAAAAAAACACAAACCCAGCTTTCATTAGTGTTAATGCCTAGAGAGCAATTACTTGAAATTGCCTGAAGCTGGAGAGGTTTCCTATTGACACTAAATAAACCAGGGGGATCAGTTCCAAACACTTCCTAGATAAGAACAACTTTCCCATGGGAAATACCACAAAATTAGGAATACTTCCAGAATCCCTTCTGTGTAACTGGATACATGAGCATAAGACCTCCTAGTTTTCCATGCTATTCCATGTCACATTTTGTACAAGAAGTTCCAGCAGCTCTAGAAACCTTACCTGTTCTGACCATTTTACTGCTTTTTCTGTTAAATATCTGTACACGACGGGACGTCCCACTAGGTATGAGAGCATATAGCAAAATGAAGCTCCAAGTCCTGAGCACTGAAAAAAACCCAGACAACAAATGAGCAGGAACTAATTAACATCAGTCTGCCTGGCTAGAGCAGGTTTCAATGCAGCCCTCCATTAGGGCTCTCCTTCAGCAGTATGTACACATCCCTAAGAATGTTGTTGACACAACACAGTTTATTCCCAAGGCATTTTGATCAATCTCAACACTCAAAGTAGACAACATTGATTACTTATCAGTTAATATTGAGTGCTCCTTCAGTTTTAAGACTTTGAACAGTGAAAGCTTTGCAAATAAGAGGCACAATGCCATTAAAGAAATTCAAACATAGAAACTGAATAGGGTCCTCTGTACCTTCTCAATACTAAGGCTCATTCTGGTTGCATCTTTTCCCATGGCATATTTTAAAGTTAATAACATACATTTCAAATGTTCAACTAAGCTTCTTGCATATTTAAGCCAGTTAAAAAACAGATGCATTTTGCAGTGTGATAATAAAACCAGAGCAATTGTGTTGTGAAATTACAACTGGGTTCTGGCAGATGCTAAACAAATTTAGAGTAAAAGAAACTCTGGCTAATTCACACTCAAATGTCTTCATTATTAAGAAAGCCTGGAGAAACAGCTCAGTGTGAAACTGAAGTGTTTGCCAGTTTCAGACTGATCATTTCCAACAGGAAGCTGTTTAGATGCTTGGTTGTATTCCAAATTGATAGAAAGAAATAAATGCACTCACTGCTTTCCATACTTACCAAACAAACAAGAAATAAGGCCAGTGGGAAGGGATAAAGAAACCCTGACAGGATACTGAGAAATATAGACCCAGGAATAGCAAATGTTTGCAAGCTGGATGCATCTCAGTTAAGGAAAAACACACCTTTTAAAAGCTACACGCTTCTTAATTTTATAAGCAGTCAGGATACATTTTACCATTTGAAAAAGCATAAATAGGCAGGGCCTCTCAAGATCCTTACTTCAAAAAACTTTTTGTGGAGTAGCACAAGAAGCTCCAGCAGAGAGCAATGAGATGTAGATTCGGCACCACACACACGAACAATAAGTTTAAAAGTAATAAAGTAATAACTAAGTAATAAAAGCTGACTACGTTTTTCTCTTTATCTGTGCTACAAGTGCCACAGAGGATTTACTGTGACTTCCATGAAACATGTACTTCTGATTTTACACTGCTGACTAGAGATGTGCAATTTCAGATATTCTCTCTGCGAAGTTCACAGGCCTGTCCTAGCCTATAAGCACAAGTTTCATGGAAGACTGAAATGTATGAAGGCAGCTACTACTTCCTTACAAACAGGCTTGGTGTAATCACTAGCTACAAGAGCTGATCACTAATTTCAGTCAGAAATTTTTTTAAAAGGCAAGAATTACGTTTCTGCAGCATAAGCAAGCAAGCTATTGCACTTAAGGCTTGCTAGGCATACTTGAGACACTGATGCATTTCCCACTTTGGATAGGAAAGTCAGAAACCAAAAAACCCTGCACACTATTTTCCTCAAGTTATATTGACTGAAATATTAAAAAACCCAATAATCTTCCTGAATGCATTACAGCCAGTACAGCTTTTGCTAAGCAAGGTTCAGAGGTAACTGTACCATGCCTGGAAACTGATCAGAGTCTGCTGCTGAGACAGTAAAGGTCATCACATCTAGAACTGCTAGAGCAGCTGAATAAAGAGACTATTTATTTTACTCCTTGTTAATATATAAACTAACATTTTAATTTTCTTCATAAATCTATAATTTGGCAAATATGAAATACTTTTTGTGAAACACTTCACACCCTTTCACTTTTTGTGAAAGAATGAGCTGAAGGATAATTACTAGCAGCACTTCAATGCTGACTCTCCTGAGTTACAAAAGCCTCCTGCATTAAAAGTGTGAAGCAAACCTCTTCTACTTTAAAGGTATTAACCTTTAGTTAAGTGTTCCAGTTAAGAGTGTGTTTAATGATTAATTAATATATCCAGCACTCAGGAAAAAGAAGTCAACAGAGAACATAGGTAGCCTTTGTGTCTCCCTGGACAGAAAATACTTCAGAAATTTGTCTCTCTAAAAGAAAACAGAGATTTGGTTTTGGGAATTTGGGCAGTGCAGAGATGAAAGATGGCTCAAAATACTTCAGAAAAACTGCTAAATATTCTATGAATTACACTTATGTAGAATTTTGAATGTCTCAGGGAAGAGAAGTGCAGTAGTCTCAGTTTTCTTTTAGAACAAACAGTAATTTCAACCTCAAAATTCACTTTATTTTAAAAGTTATCATAACACTAAAGTGAGACCAAGCCTAATACACAGAAATGTTTTTAAATTTCCAAGATTTTAAAATATTTGTGTCTCTTTATAGACACTCTTAGGTATGTTAAACTTCACCCATAACCAATAATTTATCAATTTGCATTTTTCATTTATTTTTTCAGAGAAGCATGAATACATCAAAACTTCCCTTTATATCAGAAAAAGGATACAAAACATATGTGGCAAAATAAGCCACTAACACTTGAACGTAAAATGTGTCCTTGTATTTGGACAAGACTTTTCCCAAAGCCTTTGCATCATCCATATCTCTAGGAACTTTTATACATTCTCTTTCTTCTCTGGAGAGGGAAAAAAAAAAAAAAAAAAACAACCAAAGACCAGGAATGATGGAAATATAATCAAAGAGCATAGTACAATTACTTACTGAATACAAAGATAATTAGATACACTGCATCACTAAATTACAGCTTCAGCAAACAAAACTTGATTATTGTTGCAATAACATTCTCAGATGAACACCTAATATTTACAGTGTGGTTTATATTAGAAAACCCCCAATTTTAGATATTTGCAAGCTGGGTTTTCTATTCAGTACAATGATGTGCTACTTTTCTAGTTTGTTTTTTTTTTTTCTTACCAAGTACTGACCAAAAAGAAAAAATTGCGCAAACCAAACATTGGCAAATGAAAGCAGCCAACCTTTCAGCCAAAACCAACTGCAGCTGCCTCAGTGCTGGGGTCATTCATAATGGTTCAAGTGCAGCAGGAGTGGCAGAACTTCACCTCACAAACAAAATTCTGAGGGCAAAATCTCATGTCACACCTTAATGTGGTGCAACCCTGGGCAGCACACTTGAGTATCTTCGCTTCCTCTGTATCAGGCTGAGCAGGGATGGGCCATTGCAAACTGACCTTGTTGAGCAAGTTAATCAGACAGAAATTTAACTACTAAAAATGAAAAAGAAAGCTGTCAGATAAGCAGGCTTCCACCTGCCTGCCATCCCAACACAAACTGGGTGCAACAAGGTAAAAAAGAAAAGGCAAAGTTTAGCTAGGAAGGAAGAAGGATTTCCCCCTTTGGTGACAGCCTCTACTTTCACCAAGGTACAAGGAAGTTCCACATGAACACAGCCTGAACCAAACACACTCTGGCTCTCAGATGAAGGTGGTTAAGAACCGAGTCAGTTACCACTGATAATGTGCTGGGGGTAACACCTCAAAACACAGGATCTCCACTGTGCAACAGAAACCCTAGATCAAGAACAATTCTCTGAGTTCATGTCATATCCCCATGAAGGCTCCTCTACAATCTGATACTAAAAAGCAAATAAATTGATAAATTAAAGTTGCATAACATACTTACTCACTAAGTTGTGGGAAATTTTTATATACCAGGAACATAAGGAAAGCAGCTGATAAGAAGATGGACACTAAAATAAGAAGTGATGTCCGAGCTGATCCACCTTCTGCAAGAGCTTTCCCTGAAATTAAACATGAAACAAAGTTAGAAAAAAAACTTTCAAACAACTTTCAAGTTTTTACACTGCCAAACATCCCACAGAAGTCACCTTCTATGATCCATAATAATTGAAGCCTCAGTTAATGAATATATTTGTAAAGAGAAAAAACAGAGCTAAACAACGTAAGCCATACATATGTTTTCCTTTTTGCCAGAAAACTGCCAGTCTAATTAACTAGAGATTTAACTTGAAGTTAAATTTCCAGGATGTACAACATAACTTTAAAACCTGCTCATTAACAGATTTTGAGTTTTTTTCCCCTCTAATGAAAGATTACCAGACACAGCCAGTTAGGTGAGACATACTCATTAGGAGGAAACTTACATAAACACACATGCAAGCCTGTGATATAAACATCACAGCTCCTAGTCTTGGGAATTAAACATATTTTACACTCATATGGATATATATACATAAGTGTTTATTAGCCTTTACATCCTTGTGTAGTGGAAGCAATGAGAGTACAGAAAGTGACACAATGACATTCTAGGCCTCTTCTGTATTTTAGATTTTTATCAAAATTACCACATATGTGCCATACATTAACACAAATGAAACTACCCACATAAAGAATTTAAAACTGAAATGAACACCACACTAAGTACTCTCTCTGCATCCACACCGGAGTGTGTATGACTGGATGTGTTAAACCACTCTCTCCTCAGGCATTTTGAGGCTCATCCAGCTTCACACCCAGGGTCACCTGAAGAACACACGAAGAGCCAAGGTTGTGTTTTCCCTCGCAGATGCCGCTGGCACAGCTACAATGCCAACACACAACACTCAAGCGGGTCACGCTGACACCTCACTGTTGTGAAATGCAACGACTGGATGACGAAACCCACGGAGCCGGCTGGGCGAGCTGGCAATTTTATCGGTTTTAAGGTTTTTTAGGTTTCAGGTCAGCGCGACCCCACAGGTGTGCTCTGGGTCAGCCGAGGCCAAAGGCAGCATCCACAAAGCAATTACAACCACAGAATCACAGGACAGTCAGGCTGGAAGGGACCACAGTGGTCATCTGGTCCAATATCCCAACTCAGGCAGGGCCTTCCCAGAGGTCACGGAACAAGACTGGACCCACACGGTTCTTGAGGATCGCCACTGAGGGAGACTCCACACCCTCTCTGGGCAATCTGCTCCACTGCACCGTAACCGTGCTTATTCTGACAACACCTTCTCCAAGGAGCAAAATAAATGACAGATAAATAAACAAATAAACAACTTATAGGGCCAAAAAAGAAAAACACAGCCCACTGCGCTTCCTGCCTCTTCCACTTTCTATACTTCAGGCGTGCCGGTAGTGGAATAACACAAACACACACACACATACACACACAGACACATGGAAACACGCGTGTTCCCTCATGCAGAGAGGAAGGGAAAGGGGTCGGTGCCCCATTTGGGCCCCCGCGGGGCGGGAGGCGCCTCACCCCACACGCACCGTGAGGGGCCTGGCCCGGCCGCCCCAGAGCCCGCGCGGGACGGGGCCGGTGCCCGAGGCGCCGAGAGGCACCGACAGCCGCTCCGGGCACCGTCCCCGGGAACCCGCATCGGGCACCGTCTGATACCAGGGCGAAGTCACCCCGCTCCCGCCTCCCCGAGCCCCCGGCACCTTCCAGAAGCTGACGCTGGTGCCTGGCGCTCTCCGCTGCCGCCGCCGCCTGGCAAGGCCCGCGCTCCGCCACCCTTCGCTGCGCCATGGCTCCGCGACGCCCCGGGGCCCGGCGAGTCAGGGCCGGGGCAGGCCTCGGCGGCACCGGGAGCCGCGGGGAGCAGGAGGCGGGACCGGCAGCACCGGGAACCGCGGGCAGGAGGAGGAGAAGGAGGAGGCGGGACCGGCCGCCCCTCCTCTCCTCACCCCACCGGGTCGCGGCCGCGCTCCCGCCCCCGGCGCCGCACGGCGCATGCGCTTTTCTCGGGGCATTACGGCTTTGCTGTGGTGTGCGGGAGCACGTGTTGGGCTCCGCGTCCTTGAAATGTGGTGGCGAGTGAGTGTCGGTAAATATGGTAACGCCGCCTTTCGGCGTACCCGTGTGGGTATATACGGTAACGGGGATGCGCTCACTGCTGGTAAATACGGTGCGGGGCGGCGGTGTCCCAGCCCGGCTCCTCGGCCCCGGCTGCGGACAGATCACATAAATCACATAAATCACAGGATCAGTTAGGTTGAGAAAGGCCTCTGAGATCATCGAGTCCAACCTATGACCGAACAGCGCCGTGTCAACTCGACCATGGCACTGAGTGCCACGTCCGGTCGTTCCTTAAACACCTCCACGGACGGTGACTCCACCGCGTCCGTGCGCATTCCATTCCATTCCAGTCTAATCACCTTTCCTGTGGAGAAATTCCTCCTGATGTCCAACCTGAACCTCCCCTGGCACACAAGGGGAAGTTCCATAGGCTGTGTCCTCTTGCCCTGTGGCTGGTTGCCTGGCAGAACCCGACCCTCCCTGGCTACATCCTCCTTTCCGGGAATTGCAGAGCGATAAGGTCCTGCCTGAGCCTCCTTTTGTCCAGGCTGAACACCCCCAGCTCCCTCAGCCGCTCCCCACAGGACTTGTGCTCCAGACCCTTCCCCAGCTCTGTTCCCTTCTCCGGACTCGCTCCAGCGCCGATCGTGCCACAGGGCAGCGGGATAAAACCCCTCTCGAGCTCGTTTTCCCTCGGTCATGGCTTTACACCCCCTCAGGGAGCGGGATCTCCCCTCAGGGAGCGGGAGGCGGGAGCCCCTCGGCCCCTCTGGGGCTGGAATAGTGCCGGGCTTCCAGGAAAAGGGGAACCTTATTTCGTTTGTTCCTCCCGTTCGAAAAGAAAGTTTATTTGCCGGGAAGAAGGAAAACTCCTCTATCAGCCCCGGGATTTTCCTCACGTCGGTTCCTGCCAGTAAAAACGTTTGAAATCCAGCAGAAAGCCAAAGGGGTATGTCCCAGTGTTGGCAGATTCCGTGGCGTTCAAACTGAACGTGACCTCGAAGCACCTTTTCCTCTCTAATCTTTTGGCAGCCGAGATCCCTGAACCTTCCAAGTGCCCAGGAAGCACAGAGTGTTACAGGGAGAGATCTCTAGGGTGAACACTTGGAACTCTGCGGACAACACACATTGCATAAGCTTCTGGGCAGACGGCTCAGCTGATGGAGCTACTGTGGTTCCCCCGCGTCTCCTTTCCAGCTGTGTCTGCTGATAAACCTCCAACCTTTCCTCATGGTCTAGAAAGGAAGCTTTTGTGGGAGAGCTGGATACTCAGATTTAACTTCAGCCTCGTTTGTCTGATTACTCCACCTTTATACCATGATTAAACAATTCATCAATTGCTCATACAGGATCCAGCAGATCCGTTGTTTCAGAGCAGTGGTATTTACAGGTTGTATTTCCTGAGATCACAGATCTTTCCGAAGTCGTGAGGAAGATGCAGGTCAGCAGACAGCAGAGCTCTTAAAAGCTTGGCTTTATTGCTATGTGTACAAAATTTGGTGGTGTTACAGTGCAAGTGTCTACAGGAAGTTGATGATTCATTTAAGATCTAAATAGTCTAATATGCTATTACACAAGTGCAGCCCCTGCCAAATCCGGTGGTGGGAAATAATCCAAGCTATAAATTGCGGTCAGATTCCGCATAAAGCTTCAAATCATGAGCAGATTCCATGTGAACCTATAATTTACTCAGAATTTATTTCTTTTAGAATCAAATAATTTAAAATTATTCCATTAAATCATGTAATTAGCTCTTTTAATATTTGAAATTGATAATTTGGGAATTTAGTGCCCTGAGAAGCCGGTTAGGTTTATGAACTTGCTGCTCTGGGCATTGATGCCAGATGAGGGAGTCCTTTGTTTTTTCAAACCCTTTCACTACAAAATTGTACATACTAGCAAAATGGGAATTGCTGACACTGTAGAAAACAGCACTTTCCCCCCTGTTGTAAATGCACGTCATGTTTGTCATCTCTTTTTGGTTATTACTTCTGAAACTACAGGTAAAATTATTCAAACACTGGTACTTCTTTCCTCTCTGACTAACTTCTGACAAAGCATCAAATAGATGCTCTCTTTATGCAGAGAAATCTTTACCAAGTCATCCTGAAACACAAGGGGAAAGATGCAGACTGAAAGATGCAAATTAAATACCACAATTTAAAACTGTAGATGGTAAATGCTGCAAGGGCCATCCCTCATTTCAGTGAGATGGATTGTTTGTTCGGTGGGGTATGAATCCCAGTTTGCTGTGGTTGCTGTTCAGAAGCCACTCAGAGCCAAGGAGCTGGACAGAGCCTGCTCCAGGGGAAGTCTGATTTCTAATTAACCTGCTCTGTATGGTGTAGCCCCTCTGTGTAACCCAAATGCAGGTGAACTGACACACAGGCCAAACAACTTCTGATTCTTGCTGAATTCTCTGCAGTTCCCCTGTCCAAGACACCACTGTAAAATGCCCAACAAGCAATTTCAGCAGTAAAGATTTGCTCCGTGTTTCCCCTTCCATTTAGTAGAAAGCACATGGCCTGCAGATGATCCCCAGGATGCTGACTCTGCAGTAAGCTCACAGTGTTAGTATATGTCTCATTAAAAATGGAGAAGATAACTCTAATCACCTCACTGTTAGGGAGCTCCAGCTCTCTGAATTGCTGCCAGAGTGAAATTTAAGGATTCATTAGCTAGATCACTTTGCAGTTGATACGTACTGCAAAAATTGTATTTGTTATACTGGATTATCAGCAGATTTTTAAACTGTTCTTCACTGTTCTTGGCTCCTCTTGTTGGGGTATACTGCTGGTGTGAATGTGTTGTCTATTTCACTAAACTTTGAAATTGTCAGTGGTTTTTAGTATCTGCTGATAATTTGAATAGTCCCCTGCAAAGATGTCCACACCTAACAAATGTTAGCAGAACCTCTGCATTCACTGGGGAAAATAAAGGACACATCTAGGGAATGTTCTTTAGGGCTCACTCTGTAAATAAAAAAAAATTCAGGAACTCTATTAAAAAGATTAACTTAGATTTATTTACCGGAAAGAAGGCAAAGAATGAAAAATACTGCCGTAGGCTACATCCTGTATGTGTTCAGAGGATGATGAGTTTTGGTAGCAGGAATTCAGTGAGTATCAAGGAAATTTTTGACACATGGTTGATATCAGCACTGCCAGGAGCAGCTTCACTCCACAGCACACTGGGAAGCATAGCTATGGACTGAAAATACATTTACTCTCATCATGTGTAAAGCATCCCCTATTTATAATGTATAATTTAAGAAACAGCACAAAACCTGCCCTGTCTTGGGAGCATTTTTCTAAGCCCCACCTGACAGGCAACACATGCTGCAGAATGCTTTGTCCAGCAGAGAAATAAGAGAAGGACTCCAGTCTCCAGCTGGAGATTGCTCAGTGACTTTACCGGTGGGAGTACCACTCTCTGTATTTAAAGGCTAGGGACTGAATGGGCCAAAAGCTTTATATGAAATATTTTTTGGAAAATACACCTTAATCTCAGAGTATGAATTCTTTCAAATTATCTGTGAACCAAAAAGAAAAATGTTTTTCTGACCTGCTGGAAAGTAATGGAATAGATTGACATCTATCAGGGTAGCAGCTAAGCGGTCAGCTTCATGAAGTCCCTTCCTTCCGTGGGTGGCGGGATGAAATGCTTCATTTTTGTCAAATAGAAAGGGTTGTCTTCTCTCAGCACAGAAACTTGTGTTTGCCTCTTTTCTAAATCACTCCTAGATGGACTGATAGAGCCCGTGTCACATGGCTGAGTCACTGATACTGCTGATGCTCTGTGGACTGAGTCATGCTAATCATCAGCAAGAGAATGGAGAATGAGAGATTGAGAGTGATCCTGCTCCATTTCCTAGCTGAAAATGATAAAAACCAGAAACATTAATCAGCAAGTAAATAATATGTTTAATTCCTTGAGAAGTACAGATTCAGAACCCTTTTTTTCCTCTATTACTGTCTTATTTTTGACCACCACAAAGCAAACAGCATTGTTTTAACGTTTTTATTTTGTAAAAATATGACAAGCAATTAAACCTCGAACATTTCTTGTCATTCTATCTAAATTCTAATTTAAACCAGATAAACCTGTGTGCTTGGAATGAGGCTTATGTGTTTTACTGAGATTATATTTTGAACAATTACGGTGAGGAGTCTGAGATGTAACTGGAGAATAACCTAGCACAGGAGACAACTTAGGGTAGAATGCAAATGCGCAATCAAAATTAATAAAAAAATGTCACCAACAAGTGAGATAAATAGAAATGAGCACCTATTCGTAGCTGTTTGTGTGAATGAAGGATTAAACATTTATTGGAGCCCAAAGAGGGTTAATGAAAGCTGTTATTTATATGTCAGTGCTCAAGGACAGAAGCTGAAAAAATTACTAAACAGCAAGTGAGAGCAGAACTTCTAAGCATTAAAATGAGTTGAGTCTGAGCTCAGGGATCATAAGTATTCAGATTTGTTTCTCTCCTGGTGTTTTTTTTATAGAAAGTATGTTTCTTAACTCCTGTTGTCCATTTTATGTACCTTTTGGCTACATACTGCACATATGTACAGACAATACACTGTACACAGATTAATGTACAAATGTACAAAGTGCAGATTTTTAATAGTGTGCACCTATTTTCATTGCTGCTTAATTACTTAGGAACACAGCAAAACAGATAGCTATGATGTTTCTATTCCAAGTGGTAAAAATAAGAGCCAGATTCTCAATTCTGATGCACCTCTTGTTCCTAATTGATAGTTAATAAATCCCCTTTAATAGCCAGGATTTTAAATTTTTTTTCCTATTGTATGTGTCAGTGGAGTACACGAAATGGGGAAAGAAGCTTTTCTGGTCAGTCTGCTCATATCCTCTATTTGAATACAAAAACCAAGAATTAAAGGTTATTTTGTCTTCCTGCAAATTACGAGCAAAACATACCCTGTAATAAGTTTATGCCACCCCAACTGAGGAACATGAAGACTCTGTCAGGTTCCTTTAATGTAGTTCCAACCTTCAGAGACCTTACTTCTAATTCTGGTTTTTTTTTTCCCAGACTTGGAAAGCACTTCCCCTAAAAAGTCAAACCTCTTATTAAAAATACCAGTAAAAGAGGGAGTTCTCATGGCAGTACAAGGAATCTCAGGTGTCCTCCTGGAAGCAATAACCAACTTAGTGTTTGTTAGTGTGACAGGAGGAGGGATGAACAGCTCCACCTCCCTGTCAATCACCTCATCCCAGCTTTTAGTCCAACCTACAGCACCTGAGTTCTGGGAATGGGCTCAGACAGTGATTACATTGAAGAACTCAGACAATGTCAACTCTAAGATACGTAGCAAGAGAAGCAAAAATATTTCCAAACCAAGAAAGTACTCCTGGCACCTTATTCTAGCTCAGAGTCTCCCTCAAAGCTCTTGGAGGTACCTGTGGAGCACAGCAGAGCCACACAGAGCAAAGCAGAACAGAGTGTGATCAGGGGAGGCCAAAAGGGAGGCAGAACGGGATGTGGAGCTGCAGGGAGAGCCCTTGCTTGACTCAAAAGCAGCTGCACAAGACTTCAGCCATGCAGCTCTGCTCTGCAGCTGAGGTATTTATAAGCTGGTGTTTATTGCTTGTGATAACGATCACAGTCATAAATTTCTGTGTAAAGAATGCACAGGCCCTTGTCCTGACATACACCCATTAGTCGTGATTCATATTTAATGCTAGGGTAGAATTAAATGTAATGATCAGATTTACACCCTGTCTGAAGCTGTGTTTATACTAACATAGCTGAAAATCCAAATATTCCTGCTAAGAGGAATGTGTTCCTTCAAGGATTTCTTCTGAAGACCGTCTAGTTCTAGGGTTGGAAGTGGCCTCTGAAGACCATTCTAATTCAACCCTGCTTCTAAAGCCGCTGAAATAACAATGGAGGCCTATTTTTTAATTAAATTTAACTGAAATTTAGGAACATAGTGAGTGTAGAGGGAGTGAATATAACCCAGTGACCATATCTGAGCTCACCGTAGGGAATTTGCTTCCCAAAGTTTCTGAATGCCTTTGCTTTTTTTGGATTTATTTTATTTATGTTGTAAATATTAAAAACACCTGCACCTTCATGTAGAAGTTGACTTTTCAGCAGCAAAAGTTAGTGCTAAACCTGTATGTAAGGACTGATATTTGACATAATGAAAGTGATACATCAAATGCCAAATGTCCCCTTTGGCTACAGATACACTAATTTTCGGTTCATGCAGCCTCTGACCCACGATTTGTCCACAGTAGGTGGATCTGGCCTCTAATGTGGTTTTAGCTGGTCTGGAAAAGTGCCTGCAGACTGACAAAAGTAATAGTTTGTTTTCAAACTGGGAATATTCCAACAGCCTTTTATGTAATGGGTTCAACCTGGCTCTTTTAAGAATCAACTGAAGGTGTTGAGTTTGTGCTGGGACGAATTTGAGAATCCATGAAAATATTCTGGATTTTCATATCAGGATGATCTCTCCAGCTAGATATAGGTAAAGGATAATAGTATCACAAGAAGCCATGAACAGCAGTACATAAGTGTAGCTGGACATATCCATCTGGAGGGCAAAAGTTTCCAAATGTATCCCATGCCGATAAAAACACCACCTTTAATCTGATCAAGGAACCATTTTAATTCTTCTTCAGATGCCATTACAGATTCTGCTTCTACAAATGTGGAATTGAAGTTTCAGCTCAGTTAAACCAAAGATTGTTGGTCTGGGGAATCAGCTTCAGGCCACCTCCCAGTGTTGAACACTTGCTGGGGTGTTAGCTTTGACCATGTCTGATCTGCTGGAGTAATGACAGAAATTAATGCTGCAGAGTGCAATCAAGACTTTTTAAGCTGTTTGTTCTACTGTCCTCAAAAAGGCCCAAGTGGAACCTCCTGCTGGAACTCATCAGGACCTGAATGATCTCCTCTTTCTGCTAGGTTCTTAAAAATAGAATTGCAACTGTCTATTGACATTTTCTTTCTGCATTTTGTTTGTTGACTGTAAGGAGGCTGAGGAGGTTGCACTGTGATAAAGAAAGCTTCCTTTTATTTTAATTTGCCCTGATTTGAGGCCCTAACTCTGTCCCCTAATGTTAAGAAAGAAGCTGGATGAGAAAATGTCAGGGGCACTGGTTTAATCAACCTTCTTTTGAGACTGACAGAAGCGCTGCTGCTTCTGAATCTCTTCTTATCATCAATGAACCCAAAAATTATAGCAGTTGGCCAATCCAAGCCATTCACTGATTGTGCTCACAAACACAGCTGCTTTTGTTGATGAAGAGGATCCTTGCTTTTGATTGAAAAATCCTTCTATCTTAAAGGAGTCAGAGAGGAAAAAAATTAGGATCTTTGGAAATGCAGACCAGCAAATATTTAGGAAAAAAAGTGACATGATAGATGCTTCATTCAGTTGATTCAGGAAGAAAAGGTGGAACAACGATTCTGATGGGGAAAGGAAGATGGGGAAGTGTGTTTGGATAATATGGGAGTAGAAACAGGTTGTACAAGAAAGCAGAATAAGGAAAAAGGAAAAGTAGGGAAATTCAGCATTACTTAAAAAAAAACAAACTTCCAGAGGAAAATGTTTAGAACTTCTAAATATTTCCCATATTGTAAGGACTCCCTGCAACCTTCAGATAAATTGCATTAATTGCATTTGATACAAGAAGGGAAGAAGTTTTTTTCCTGTTACAATGTATTTCACAATTGAGAGTTTAAGAATGCATGGTCTAATCATTATATGTGCAAATGTCACGCCGTATTTTCATCTAGATTGCTTTTTCTGTGAGGTACAAAATGTCTGCAGTGAGATTGCTCAGAGTTGTCCTCATCTGGCCTCTAAGTGCTTGCAGAAAACAGCCATAAAGGATGGGCCAATAACCAGTTCACAAGGAACAAACCCTTGCTGTATGCAGTCACATCCAGTTTTAAAGAAATATATTCAGGTCATCATTTAACCAGTAGTCTGCAATGGAAAATAATTAAAATTCAGAGCAATATCAGAAGGGTCAAAATGTGATTTAATTGAAACATATTAGAAAAGCTGCCAATGTTCTGAGAAACAATTTTCTGTATGTGTATTCCTATGGGAAATTATTAAATTAATTGAAAAAGCTATAATATGACTGATAGCACTCTCATAATAAATGAGCATCACAAAATCAGTTGTTAATCAGGATTACAGATTAAATGGGGACAGTCTGGTAAGAATCTACTCTTTTCACCTAAGGCAGTTACGTGAAGGAAACCTCTTCATTTCAATTTTGAACAACTTGCACCCAGTCCTAAAAAAGTTTCCTGTCAGATACCTTGGCTGAATGCAGAAATCCAGATCTACAAATATCAATAAAAGAAATTTGCATGTTTTCTACTGCATGAAATAATAGCTCCCTTTTGCCTGTGGATAAACCACAGGATCAGCTTTTTGGCCAGTTCCCTGCAACAAAATTGGCTAAAACCAGTGACTGCTGAAAAGAAGTTTCGGGTGCTTGAGTAAGACATTATTAACTAATATGACATAACCATTTCTGAATGAGCAAGACTAACACAGAGAAAATAAAAGGAGTCCACAGGAAGACTGATATGTGGGGTTATAATAACCACAAGAAACTGGTGTGCCATTATTCTGTAGAAATCCTTCCTGTAGCTGAACCAGCACATTTGCTTTTTTGTGTGAAGTTACCTGATGTGCCAGTTTCATCCCAATGCCTTAATGAACTTTAATTTAGCTATAGCAATTAATTATTTTACCTTGTCAACCTGACAGAAACATGAATGAAAATTCATTTCACATTCTGAAGTGAGGAATCCTTTCAGCTCAGGAAGGTCAGGAGTGGAACAGCAGGGGCCAAAGATTACGAGGAGTGCCCAGAGGAAGCTGACACAGCTCCTTGCTATCCTGAGAACACAATGTTGTCCTGCATGCATCATTCATGTGCCTTCCAAAGGTGAAATGAGGGGCAAGTATTTTCCACCTTGTTACTTCACAAAACACCTGGAAAGGACACAGAGCCTTGCTCAAAGACATGGGCACTGGTAATGTGTTTCTCATGTTTCCTGCCTTGCCCTGCTGCTGCAGCTACTGGAATTTTAATCCAACTGTTGGCTACCAAGAGCCTGGAAGCCACAGGAGTGTGGATTTTTGAGCAGCTACTCCTGCTGTTCCAGCTGTTGCTCGACATAAACAGTCAGTGGTGCACCCACAGCCACCAGGAAACACAGACCTGTGCACAGCTGGAGTATCATCAATGTCATTGCTTGTTTTCAGATCTGTATTTCTTTAGCAATTTACACACAGGTCAGTGTAAGTCCAATGTTTGCACATTCTAGCATTATGACTGCTTTTGTTATGTTAGAAAATACTGGTATTTAAAACAAATAGAAAATATATTAAACCCTTTTGGACAGCAATACTGAATTGTAAAGCTTTGCAAGGAATAAAAACTATGAGTGTCCCCATAAATGCTAATCTGATAACCTCTTAAATCTTAAATTGAAGATAATTTCATTTTATAAAAATGTATTTTTAATACACTCAAATTCTATTACTTATCTTTGCTTTATCTAGGATATCTCCTATAATTGTCTAATTTGTCAATCCAAATTTTATTATTTTTGACTCCTTTAATATAAGCAGCTATCTAAGACTTAAGATTTATAGAAATATTTCTAATAGCAAAGTAATTTAATGAAATATGTAGTTTTATGAAATGTTATTTATTTTAAAAATGTATCAAAAGCTGTAGCAAATCAGGAATCAAACAGGAAATCATGTTTCTTTTAGTACTTTTGCATAAACTTGCTGGTTTATGTGCTGCTAACAAACTCAGTATCTCAGTTTTTCTCCCAGTGAGCTGTGAGCACTTCCTTGTGTGCCCCTGGGTCTTTCTTTGATGCCTGCCTTTACTGAGCTTCCTCTTGAGCAGGCAGAGAATTCACCCTGCCTCAGTCTCCTCTCTCTGCAGCCAGACCCAAGAAACACACGTGGCTCTGTAACTCTAATTCTTCACCTCTTCTGCTCACACAGTTGTGAATACCTCAGCTGTATATTCTGCAAAGCAACCAAAGTGGTTTTACATTTTTCCTGCATAAAATATTCCTTTTCTATCTACCTGCTCCCCCTGTGTTATGCAGAAATCCGGAAAATTTACTCTCTGAGTAATTTGCTTTGTCTCCACAAGTTTAGAAAGGACAGAAGGAAAGGCAGATGGGAAAAGACGGACAAGTAAGATAAAGGAATAATGTACCATGCCAGCACAACCAAAATGTTTCTTTTTTATAATAAATCCCAAATGTACAGTTAAGACTTTGGTCACCACTAGAGGTCAATCATTTTTACTGATCTGAAATGCTTCACAGGCTTCTGAGAAGCCACGCTGGCACACTTCCCAAACATAGGTGTGTCCTGGAGGGGACTGCCTGCAGTTGTGTGACTGGCATGAGTTCACAAACTGAATGCTGTGTTACTAGATTACTGAAATTCTTAATGTGTGCTTGTAATTCCCTGCATATAAAAAGCTCTCCCTAAGTGCTGAGAATTTATTATGAGTGAATTTTTAATATAATAAAATCCCGGTCCTGTTCTACTGTACTTGTTATTGAATCAATCTAAATGGAACAGTGCAGGATTATAAAGACCAAAATTAGTCTAAACAGAACTCTCTGTCTTACTAAATAGAATGAAATATTATAGCTTGATAAACATACATGTAGTTTGTATAAGCCTAGCACATGTATTTCCTTATAGGATTAAAGTTATAGCTTAAATTTTCTTGTTTAGTCTTCGGAAGTTCTGGAAATTTTTGCCTGTTCCACAGCTTGAGTATTTTCACAATTCTTTCTGAACAATTCCAGTTTATTGTTGCATCTTGGCTGCATTAGAAAGCTTGTGTTTTTAAAATCAGTGTCTGCTTGGACACAAATGCATAGATACATACTCCTTATACTTAAATTTTCTTTACATTTGCTTCCTCAAAGTGTAAAGTCAACATTACATTGGACTCACAGCTGTCCATTTGAGGAACAATCATAAAAAATAAATGAGCTTGGGTTCCTATTTAAGGAACAATAAGGAAAGGACATACTTGTTTCCTTGCAAAAACAAAATAAACCAACTCCTATAATGCAAATAAAGAGATAATCTTGGAGTACACCATGATCACAGGCATTATTCTGAGGTCACACTGTAATTCTGTGATCCTCAGCACAAGTCCTCATTTTGCAATAGTATAACAAATTCCACTGATGCCTTTGTAACTTCTGTGCCTGTGCAACTGTATCAAGTGGGAAAAAAACCATGAACTGTGAGTTTCATCTTAATGCCGCAAATACCAGTTGCTGTCTGCTGCTTTTCTCTCCAGGGTGTCAGCAATCCACCATTCTGCAGCTCTGTAAGTGGCATTTTCCCTCAGGGCCGTGAAATATAAATATACAGGGTGGAAAACAGAGCAAGAGGGAGGAGGAGGTGAAATTGCCGTGAGTTACAGACACTCTTGCTGCTCTGTCTGTCACACAGGGCCTGAAGCAGGTTGTGAGCTGGATTAGCTGGACTTCCACACAGTGCAAACCGAGCCTTCAGAAGCAGATGGATCTAACCTGACAGCAAACAGCAAAACCCAAAACACTGTGCAGGTCATCATCATCATCATCATCATCATCATCATCATCATCACGTTATCTAGTCCAACATCCTGCTCAAGTTTTATGCACATGTTTTTTATCAAAGCTCTAATCTTGTTTGTTTGACTGAAGCACAGCTTGTGTTTTCAATAAAATATATCTTCCAGAACTGCATCCAGTCTCACTTGGAGGAAAGCAAGCACCAATTAGTGCCACTGGGATTTTTTTCCAGTGACTCTCTAGTTTCACCTGTTAGACATTTGTTCCTCTTACAACTTTATTCACAGAAGAAATGTTCTGTACCCACTATTGTCTTCCTGATCTTTCTCTTTTTCCTCACCTTGCTGTCCAGAGTTAACTGATGAAAATAAGAACTGACAAGGGACTCCTGCATCTTTGAAGAGATGTTTATTAACAAGATGTCCAGTTTTTCTGATCTCAGAAGAATCATCCAGCAGAGATTTTTTGTATTTCCTGATTTTGTTTGTTTGTTGAGGTGTTTTTAATTTTTTTAATCAACCAAACATCTAAAGCTCCAAGAAAGCCCTATCTCCTTCACATTTACTCAGAACCTTAATATCCCTGGCTCTATACAGCGACTGTTTCTTTGCTACTCCATCTCAGCGTTGCTACTCCTGCTGTTCCACTTGCAGACACTTCCACCAGCTAATGGCAGAATCTTGTTTCCAGCATCTGTCCACTGGGAAACCTGTTTGGATTTGGGGTTTAGCATCTGCTCCAGCCTCACCATCTGGCTGGAGGGGGTGGGGATGGCTCCTGGGGTTTTTGGCAGGGTGAAGCAACTATTGATCTCATGGCTACATAAAGGAGCCTTCCTCACTGAACAAAATTCTGGAGAAATTTCACCAAAGTTTTCCTTAGGAGTAAAGCCAACTCCCAGCTGACTAAAGGGGATTAAAGGGAACCACCAGCTGGGCATGCAATGGCATCCTTGGCTAGAGCCAGCCCCAGATCAGGGACTCTGCAGGGAACCACTCTTACTCTGCCTGCTGAATCTCTGTTTCACCTCAGCACAATTGTAACGACAAACAGCAACCAAGACCTCCCACAACTTTTGTCTTAAACCTAACTGGACATTTCGAGTAGGTCTCATATGGATGAGGAAAATAAACTCTTCATCTCAAACTTAACTTTTGTGGGTATTTCACGCATTGCAATTTGTAAATACTTACAGACCATAAATGCTGGTGTTATTCTCTGGCAATGGAACATCCGCCTCTCCCCACCAGAGGGAGGGACAAACCATTTCCCCTCTCCCCCTCTTCAGACATCTGTTTTCAGCTCAAAGATTGTGGTTTCACCACAACATCCTGCTGGGAGCTCATGCCGACCTGCGTGCCCATGGTGTCCCCGATGATCCTTCCGATCTTTCATTTTCTATTCCACGTGCACCTTCACATTTGCCTGTGTTAAAGCGCATTTCTGTTTCTTTTTCAAGTTACACTCTTGTCCCATCCACACAGGATTGTTTTGCCAGTCTTACGTCATTCTCACAATGATCTGCAGTGATTTTTGTATTTATTTCAAACCTGCCTAAAGTAACTAATAGAGTCTGCTAGTGGTATCAATAGAAATGCAGTAATAATCACTCTTCACTTATCACCTTTTAACTGAGAATTGAAATTTAGCTACTCCTCAATCCCTTCAGTGTGTGCTCAGGGTCATAGCCTACTATGATATTTTAAAGCAGAGAAAGGGTTGTATTTTGTACCATTTCCCCTGCCAAACCAGAGAACTCCTCAAACAATCACTTTTGTTTGATGATTTTACACCAAAATATGTTGACTAGCATGTTTCATTTCATAGTTTCATATTTTAATCCCATTAAAATTTTTTAAAAATTAAAAAAAAAAACTTTTATTTTTTTAAAAGGTTACTATAAACAGTTCTTTCCAACCTTTGCATATCAGCACACTATTTCTGTGCATATCTTTTTCTTCCTGTTGCCATCTTTCATTTTACAAAAGTAGTTCCATGATAACTTTGGGTGCTGGTGATTCATCCACCCATGCCTGTCCAAACTTCCTTTGGATGTGTAGGAATGGTTAAGTACCTTCATGTGCAAGTATTTTATTTTTTTTCCCCAAATCCTGGGTTGACATTTGGAATGCTGTTGATGCAGGAATACGCTCTCCATAGCTGGAGTTAATTTGGCTGCTGTCAAATCTGTTCCAGCACAGAACAGCTGATAGCAGCATTTATCAGTTACTATCTTTGGGGAGAGTTTCTGGAATATGTAGATGGCATAAAAATTTATGCACAACTCTTTAGCAATGTCTGGTAAATGCACCCAAACGTGGCGATCTTTGATTGCTGTGCTGCCTTTATATATGATTTCTGGCTTTTCACTGAGAGTAGAGGGAATGGTACCCCAGAAAGACACACGGGCTAAGCAGTGCTCCACACTCACCTCCAAGGAGCTTTATTAAAGCTGACAAATGCTGTCTTTGTTATTGTTCCAGCTTTCCAGGGAAAGTACACATGATTGCAAACCCCAAGACAGACAGTCTAGGAGAACGTGTTTATCTTCAGGAGTAATTGAGACCGATTTGCATCCAGTATTTGAGGCCTGTGCAATACCACATCTCCCTTTCCGAGATAATTTGAGAGGCTCTGTTCTCCCACAGCAGCCTGAGGTTGTCTATAAGCATTCCTACTCAACAGAGAACAGTCTTGGGCAGCTAAACCCTGCAGCATGTACACTTTTTTTTTCACTTCTGAGACCAAGAATTTGATGAGGCTTATCTGGCTAAAGGACATACTTCTTTCCAATGTTAACTCCTGTGATTTGCAGTTTGACTTCAAAGTGAAATTTTTCTATCAACTTATCTGTTGCATCTTGCAAGATATTTATTCAAGTCCCCTTTGTTTGCTAAACAGGTTTGGCCAAAGTCCTCACTAATTGCTGTACTATGATGGGTGGGCTTAAAGTCTCTTTTGTCCTGCTAATTCTCCTAAAAGAAAGTATCTGATGGTAGTGGGTATATTTATTTAATCAAAATTTCTGTGTTAAGGACACCACAGCTCACTATTGTAATTTGAAATCATTTGCCATCTCTCAGGTTGCTCAAACTGCTGGTGTGTCAGTTTTCATCCAGCTTTACTATTTTATCTCTCTCTACAAATTGTTCAGATTTGTGAGAAATTATTTTTTAACCTGATTGATGCTTCCTCTTAAATTTGGCTTCCTGTTGATATGAAATGTCCATCTTGACTGAATCCTCCATTTATTGCTTTCTTTCATTTATACAATTAGTCCTGCTGTGAAGTTAGCCATTGTTATTACTTCTGGGCAAGCAAAGATGCAAGTACAAACGTCCTGGACAATGCAAACATTACTGGACATAAAAGGTTTTCTTTTTCAGAGTACTCATGGTGGACAATTGCTTACATATTCTTTTGCACAAGTGTTTTTTGTTGTCCAAAAAAACCCCACTTTTGTATTGAGACAGGAAGAGCTCTGGCACAAGCTTCCAGAGTCACAGCACCTTTGCTGACGATGGCTCCCATCCCATTGTGCTTGTCTTTGCAGCATTTCACATCTGTACATCTGACACAGAGCATTAGGCACAACCAGCACGTCACCAGCCCTCTGCCCTCTGAAGTACTTATTTTTATTTTTAGAGAAGATACATTCTGTTTCATAAGTTTTTGGATCAGCTTAGCACCGTGGCTGGGGGCATTATTGCTTTGCTTTGCTCCTTTGATACAAAGAGCATTGAGATTTGATCTTGTTATCTGTGCTGTGACACAGAAGCAGGGAAAATACTTTGTTGCAGCATTTTGTAATGGTATTGAATCTACACTATTTCACTTATTTTTTTTTTTTATTTTTTTTTTTTTTGACATTTTGGGCAACATCTAGAATTGGAGTATGACTGCAGATCTGGGCAACTCATAAAAAAAACCAGCATATGACATCATGTCCCAAAATTATGCCACATTGCCACTTGGGTCATCTGGGCCCATATGTCTCCTATGTTTACTTAGAAAGGCAGACATTCCTTGCTGCTTCACTGTTTAGTTTCATAAATTGGTTGCTCATTTTCACACTCGTAAAGAAAAAGCTACATAGTGTAAATTATCATTTTTAGCACTATGTAAAAACAAAAAGACACCAATAAACCAGTAGCACAAGAAACTGAGAAACCCAGGTTTTAGTCCAGCGACAATCATGGAAAAATCACTAATTTGGGAAAATTATATACAAAAGCAAGTATGCTGTTCCATATATGCAAAGATACTCCAGATAAGCCTAGATTTCCTGAAACTCTTTAACTTAACTGTAAAGATATAGTTCACTTTATCAACTTTCTAAATTGTATCACTTTTAAATTTTGTTATTTTTTGGTTTTGTGTTACTGGTTTTTGTATTTGCATTTCTGCTTTTCCCTGTGATATGTGCCTTCATTTCAGAGTCATTCCAGGATGAGATGCTTGTGAAATATTTTTCTTGACGATTTTATCTGACAGTTCAGTAAATTCCCCTCATAAAAATAACTCCCAAAATTTCAAGTACATCGCTGCATTGCCATCCCCCAAATGAAGGCATGACAGTAAATGACTGTAGAGTGCCAATTAAATTTTACAACTCACTAACTTATAAATAGCATTGCTCATTTTATCGTGACTCCTCATGGAAGTGGAATTACTTCAGTGCTCAAATGCTTGTAGGATGAAGCCTACAGAAGTGACTTACAGAGGACCAAGTTAAGCAGTTATGACTCTGTGACTGAGCCAAGGCCTCCAGAATCATTGAATCATGGAATAGTCATGGTTGGAAGAGACCTTCAGGATCATCCCGTCCAACCCAGCACCGCCCATGTAACCCCTAACCCAGTAACCCACATCCCCCAGCACCAGTTTCAGATGCCTCTTGAACCCGGGCAAGAACCTATTCCACTGACAGACCACCCTGACAGTGACAATTTTTTCTAACATCTAATCTGAATCTCCCCTGTCTCATTTTAAGGCCATTTCTTCGGATCCCGTGCAGGCACAGCAGGAGAGACGTGTCCTCACCGGGCTATAGCCTCCTTCCAGGGACTCACAGAGTGATGAGGACCCTGCGGAGCCTCTTTTCTCCAGGCTAAACACCCCCAGCTCCCTCAGCCGCTCCTCATAAGACACTTTTCCTAGACCCTTCACGAGCGACAGCTCCGTTTATATTGATTTTCTGAAAAAAAATTGACACATCTTCAGGATTGCCGTTCTTCTCTTTTTTTCCCACCACCCTAAACCCAGCACGGCAGGCACCCCGTGCCCACGATAAAGCAAAGCCAGGCCCCACGCACCCCTCCTTCCTCGCTGAGCCACACGAGTCTCTCCGAAAACAGGGCGCGGGTGCGGGAGGGATTTTTGCTAAAACAACGGGTCCCTCACAGCGCTGGCGCGGCCGAGGAGCTCGGCTCGGAGCGGAGCGGGCGGTGTCGGAGCGCGGCTTCCGCGG
Source organism: Parus major (assembly GCF_001522545.3). Classification (NCBI taxonomy): domain Eukaryota; kingdom Metazoa; phylum Chordata; class Aves; order Passeriformes; family Paridae; genus Parus; species Parus major. The sequence continues at coordinate 4,823,508 of NC_031774.1, read as the reverse complement.
CTCCTGAGGCGGCTTGTGCGGGCCGGGGCCGGGGCCGGGGCCGAGACCGAGTATCCCTCGTATCCCGTATCTCCCCGGTGCCCGGGCACGCCCCGATCTCATCTCCCCGGTGCCGGTGCCCGGCCGGACTGCATCTCCCGCGGCGCCCCGCGGCGGGGCGGGGCGGGCCGTGCGGCGGAAGGGGCGCCGCTCCCGTCGGCGGCGGGGGCAGCTCTATCCGGGCTCTTGGCGCTCTCCCTTCCTTTCGCGCCGGCGGCCGCTGGAGGCGGCGGGTCCATGTGCGCTCGGCGCGGCCCCGGCTCCTGCCCTCCGCCCCCCGCGCTGCCCCCGCCATGGACCCCAGCGGCATCATCGAGGCCCTGCGGGGCACCATGGACCCGGCGCTGCGCGAAGCCGCCGAGCGACAGCTCAACGAGGTGAGGGCGCCGCCGGGCCTGGGCCGGGGCCGCGGCGCTGGGGAGCGGGGACGAGGCCGGCCCGTGGGAGGGGGAGCGGGGCGGGGGCGGAGAGGGTCCCCTCGGCTCCTCGGTCCGTTCGCCCGCGGCCGCTGCCCCTTCCCGCCGGCCGTGTCCCGGCGGCCGCAGGCCGGGCCCGGCGCGCATTGTCCCCGCACATGGCAGCGGGGCCGGGCCGGGCCGGGCGGGGCTGCTCGGGCGGGGGGCAGCGGCAGAAAGCGGCCGAGGCCCCCGTGTCTTACTCGGTGTAACAAATTGCCTCCATTGTCTCCGTGCTCAGCCGGGAAAACGGTGATCCGCTGAGCAGGGTTTAAAACCGCCCTTGTGCAGGCCTTCGGTGGCTCCGGCTGGACACGGGGACCATCTAAGCGACATCAGTTCTTGGGTGTTGAAAGCAGTAATTTGGCAGCGGGGAAGGAGGTGGCAAGAGCCCCATCACTTCGCAAGCAGTGCCGCCTGTAAGAGTGGCCTGGGCTGAGTTCGGAATCAAATCTGATGGCCTGGGCCGAGTTGAGAATGAGATCTGGCAGCCTGGCCGTGTTTGGTGTTCCGAATCCTGTGGGCTCCGGGGTCAGCAGGGCTGCCGGGGTAGACGTGCTCCCTGGTTGTATGCGGACACGTGTCCCAGGGACGGGGGCAGACAGGGTTCCGGCCCAGGTGTGTCATCCGCCTGCACAGCACTCACCTGACACACTGGGATGTAAAAACACAGCAGCTCCCAGTTCCACGGACTTCCATTTTGGAAGAAAATTTTATTTTTGTTCTGCTTAACCTCACCTGATAGGTGAAAACTTTATTGATGAGACACAGCCACGGGGCTTGTAGACATTTTGGAGAACAAAAGCGTTTTAGTGTTTGACCCAAAGAAAATAGGATCTCTTGATGGAGGTGAAGGATAAGCCCGTGTGGCAGTTCTTGTGGTGCTTTTAGTTGGCTTTTTCCAAAAGCATTTTTCCTTGTTGCTCTTAAGCAGACTTTGGGCCTGACAATACTCATGTAATGCAACAGATGTTCAGCAGAACTTAGATAAAGGTAGGCCAAATGTTCTGCTGGCAGTGGAGAAAATTTCAAAAACTAAAGGCATAGCTTCTCAGAAAATAAAAAAGTGATTCCTGCATGTTATTTAATAAGTGAATAGCAAATAAATATTAGGTACCTTTGAAATAGATAGCTCTAAAACTACTCAGTGACTAATTGACACTTGTACAAAGTAATTGCCTGTCTTTTCCATGTACTCTGTTAAAAAGTGTGTTGGTGTTTATTATTTAAATAAAAAATGCAAGAAATGTGATGGCCTGTAAAGACAGTAGTATCTATGAAATCTAAAGCTGGCCCCAAAAATGCATGTTTTTCCATGTTCAATGGATGTCAATATTTATATGTAGTAACTTGCTTGAAATTTATTTTAGTTATTTTCTGCAGGTATTGAGTTGCTGAAGGTGCAGGGAATTAATGTTCACTGCCAGTCAGAGTCTGCAGCAAATGGCAAACTCTTGCAGGAAGGATCACGCTTGCTGGCCACTGGCTTTTGTTCTCACTTTGGAATCAAAACCCCATGGTCCATCATGTACTACACAAGTGCTAAATTGGCACAAAATCAGAATATTTGTGCCCTTTTTAAAACACCAGATATTATTGAACCAGCATGTAAGAATTCTTTTTTGTGGGAAATGGAGCATCACTAATCTTTGACAGATATTTTGTGATAAAAATATGTGCTAAACCAGAAGTCTGCAAGCACTTACATATACGTGCAGCTTTAGACACATGTGTGGTCTTGGTTTTACTTAGGTTTATTGAAGTCAGTTATGCACTTTCTTGCTGAATGCTGGTCTAAATTTGTTGAATGTGAGAGCAATTCTGTTACCAGTTAATACTTAATTACAGGTATGGGGGTCTCTTTCTCTGTAAAAATGAGATCACAACAGCAGAGAACACTGTTCTTGTGCATGGCCAGGCCTGCACAAAAACAGGTGTTTTATAGCTTAATAGTTGTCCTTGGTTGACCTTTCACTTTACCTTTTATTTGTCAGAAGTGCCCCTGTTGAGCTGATGAGACTGGCTTTCAGCAGAATGGTCATTTTACCTTACCAGAAAAGACCGTGCATCAATCTGTAATTGATATTCCTGATTAGTGCAAGAGATATCTAAGTAGCTAAGAGTTAACCAAGTATTTGGATCTGTCTTCACCATATCCTATCAGTCAACAAAGTTCTCCTGACTGGAGAAGAGGACTGGAGTGTATGGTTCTTGATTTGTCCAAGCTCTATCATTTTTCCTTTGACCTTGGCCAAGTCATGAATTATTCTATACTTTTTCTCCCTTCACTAAGTTTTATCAGGTTCTATTGCCTGCACATAAAAGGCTCTGTGAGAACTTTCAGAGTTGAGATAATGTTAAAAAGTAGGTATTTTGGTCTCTTCGTCTTTTCTCACTGAAAAAAAGTTACAGGGAATGAGATCATTGGCTCTTGTGTCTGAGAATTTTCAGCTGATGGGGTACCCTGAGGTGTTCCCATCTCTGTCCTTGTCCCACAGGGGAAAGCTGTGTTTTATCAGGACTTCGAGCCAGAATCTTCACGTAAACTACTGGAGAGCAGCAGGAAGACGTTGCTGCCTTTTGAAATAGTCTTTGTGCTCCATGTATAAAGTGTTTCTCAGAATTTGTGATGAAAATAGGTATTTTTAACTATGCAGCTATGGAATGAGACTCTGAAAAAAATACAGTGTTGTTTCACCATTTAATATCAAAATATTTATAAAGATGCAGTTGTATAGATGCAGAAGTATAACTTCTCTGTGATGTATGTCTTGTGAGTCTGAGATTAACCTCGGTGTAATTTTTGCATCTGACAATGTTTAGGGGAGAAAAAAAGTGCGATCTCCTATAGCTCATCATTTTTTTTTGTAAGTCAGAGCTCAACAGAGTTTGTTTAGGAAGATATCCTGATGCTGTACTGGAAAGTGACTTTCAGAAGTTACATTTGAGGTTTTTCATGTTCTAATATGAGTGACAGGGGAAGGATAGAGAGGAAATTTTGTTGGCTGGCCACCATCACCATTGATTTAACAGTGCAGTAGGGCCTAGTTCAGTGCCTTTCACTGCCTGCTTAATAGCTACAAATGTCAGAAGGGTGGAATGGGTTACATTAAATGATTGGCCTCTCTCAGCTGCTGAGAGTTTAGCAGTGAAAGGTTGTCAAAGGGGAAGAAGCAATCTGCTTCTTACATGGAGTCTTTCAGACAGGATTTTCCAAAAACTGGAATGCTATGGGTACTTTGAGCAAGGTGTTCATAGTGTTACCTCCAGCTTGATTTTTTTTTTTAAACCTTTTCTAGCATGGTCTTCATGTGTAACATCTACAGCTCTATATTGTAGTGTGAGAAAAAGAGCAGAGCGTGACTTTCTTGGCTGTGATTGTCAGATCATGGGGTCTCTTTTGAAGTTGTTGGTGTGACATTTTACCCAAAGTACTTGGGTTAAACTTGGTTACTTTCACTTCCCCCATCTTCCATCTGTATATTCTGGTGTGTGTTAGATGAGGGGTGCTTTGGGAAAGAGTGTTTCAAGTTGCATGTGCCAAGGCTGGTCCAACACCAGGAATCCCCTTGGGGGCAGTAAGGAACCTTGGCTCCTCCAGGAAGAAGTTTCCTCCTCGGTGCAAGTTGCCCAGCACGAGGTAAAATCTGAGCAGAAAGGGTCACTTGCCACTTTCTCGTGTCTTAGCAAATAGTTCTGTGTGTGCCTAGCAAGCCTCTGCTAGGAGCACATTGCTTTTTCCTCAGCCAGCAGTAGAGCAAAAACTCCTTCAAACTTGCAGGCAGCGAAGAAAGGAGCACCAGGGATGTTTGCAGGAACTGCTAAATGTGTGTGTGTCTTTTGTGGACATTGAACTAGGTTTGCATATACATTGTAGCTGCATAAGAGGTGGCAGAACTGGCTTGTAAAAACCTGAGGTCAGAATGACTTCCACACCTGCTGAGTTCTTAAAAAAGAATTAAAAGATTGCCACGGGGCAGTTTGCTGATTCAGCGTGGCCTTACAGCTCCTGACCTTACCTTTCTGTAAGAAAACAGTTTCATCTCAGTGTAGTAGTTATGTTCACCCAGTCCTGCTATGGCCCAGATCAAAAATTACATAGATTTTTTTTTTCCCCAAAAAAACTGGAATGGAGGAGAAGCATTAAATTCTTATTTTTTCCATCTACTTTGTTTTTAAAATGTTAGCTTTTATTCACATGTGTGCTACTTTGAATAGCTATATAAATAACCTGGGGTTCCAGTTCAGCAGCATATAGTAAGTGTTGCTCATCTGTTCTGCTTTTTTGGGCAACAGTAAAGGAGGTGCCTATTGTAGTGTGTTTGTTATGGTATGTCAGCTTCCTGATGCCTGAAAAGAACACATGGAGGTCTTTTTACCCCAGATGAAACTTGTTTTTATCATTTAGAGGCACGCAGGCTTTGTGTGAGAGATTATTCCAGCATTAAAGATTAATGTAACTTACTGCAGTATCATTACTAGAGGAAAAGTGCTTTTCCACATTGTAATTAACTATTCATAGTTCACATGCCATGAACTGGTTTCTTCAATGTTAACTTTGAACTTCATTCCTCTTTTGGATTATGCAGCTGGTATGACTCTTTTCTCAAAAGTCTCTTTTAGCACAAGTCTGACAAAGCAACCCTGCTAGGAAAAACTGCAATGGACTGTGCAAAAAGATTGTGTGTTCTGGAGCAGTGATTGGGATTAAGAGACAGTGGTGCAAGGTTTGTGGTCTGATAGAACACATTCCTCAGCCAGCCAGGCTGCATAGCAAAGATTGCTCTTGGGAAAAGTCCCCAAATTCTTTGGCTCTTAGACAGCAAAGTCATACCAGTGACATGGCATGTCAGACCTTTTGTAAGTGGGAAAGACTTGAGATGAGTTTTGGTTTTGTTTTTCTTTAAGTGCTGAGTTAAGCGCTGGAAAACTTGACTTCTGCGACAGAACTATTTTTAAAAAACCCTGTAGTTCTCTAAATTTAATGTTTACTTTTAAATGGCACTTGTAAACAAGGAGCAAGAGAATAAAAATCAAAATTTTACCAATGTCAAAGCTTTCAAGTCTTAAAAATTTTCTGTTCTTCATGCAGTTTAGAGTATGTGATAGTGACCATTGTGAAATCCTGATTTTAGTTCAAAAATGCACCTAAAATAGGTGTGGTTTTTAGTATGGTTGTTTTTTTTTAGCAGTGCAGTCAGTGAAGAGGAGCATGCTGTCCTGAGAGGCAGCCCTCTCAGGGGAGTAAAATTATTAAAGATGGAAATAGCTGAAAGAGATGTGGATTCAGTATTTTTTAATGGTGTAGATACAAAAAGGCACCTATGGTGGTGTCTTATTTTAGGTTCAGGGTTTGTTTTTTTTTTCCCAAGTGCCAGTAAAACGTTGGATGCTCTTTTTAAGAGTGAAGCAGAGCAAGGGAGTATGTGAGAGGTAATTGTAGTACTTGGTGTTTTATTTGAGCATTCAGTACACCCTTTTCTTCATGGAATTATCCTTACTTGTCCCTACATCTCAGCTGCACTGCAGCCACCTTCCTTTCAGTGGCTTGGGAAGAGGTCATTGTGAAGAGTTTGGGAGTCCTTTATATTCCATAGAGAATGCATGGAAGTGTTAATGTAGCTCTGTGTGAATGTAGGTATTAAAGGAGAGGATTAAGAGCAGGCTTTGATTGGCAAGTAGAAGGTATTTTACTTGTATTAAAAGCACAGATTATATCTTGGCTGAATCTGCTTTGAAGCACTAAAGGTGATAAAGCAGCTCATCCTCCTGGTTGGTTGGAGTCTGATGCTTCAGATGCTAATAAGGATACTTGTAAGATACTTGTAAGATTTTAAAAAAACCAAACAGATAGTGGTGTAGATGTTTCCGTTTTGTCCCTTAAATCTTGCTATAGTTCAAAGAACCCAATGGAAATATATTAATCCCACATTCTAATAGAACTGATATTTCTAGGGAGCTTCTGTAGCCTGCTATGGGCACAGGCTCAGTCCTGTCTTTGTAAATAAAGAAAACATTATTTGGTATTTTATTAAATTTCATTGTGTAGCAGTTTTGTACACTGCTGTCTATATTTGTTTCTTTTAAGACACAAAATTTTAAAATCTAATTTCTTTTGGTTTTTCTGTTAGTTCCTTAGTAGCTCTTAAGCATTATTTCCATATTTGTTGCTGAAATGGATGGTTTTTATTACAAGAATAGCAGTCATTTATCAAGGGAAAGGAAAAGTAATCCTTAATTTTTAAAATTATAGGATTAAATGCTTCTTACTTTGCAAACATTGCAAATTTTCAGTATGGAAAAGGTATCTGTTAAGCTTATAACCCTCGTGGAAAGACATCAGTTTTCACTTTTAAGTCCATTTTATGCAGACTAATATGACCTTATTTGTAGGTGAGTTAAAGGTTATTGAAACTGAAAGCTTTCTTCAGGTTCACAACACGTTAAATACAGGAGCACTTCCGCTGACATTAATGTTAAGCGTATAATTGAGTGCTGTGCTGAATTAGGGTCTGATGTCATTTGGAATGTGCTGCAGGACTCTGTGTCTCTATTAATGTTCCTTAAGGAAAGGAGGAACTTAACGGACCTGCAGCTGTAGGAGGAATCTAACCCAACTAGTAAATTTGAGTTTCAATTTATTTATTCAGCCATTACTTGGCAGTTGAAGACAGTTGCACTTTTTTTTTCCCATTTAAAAGTGTGTTTGCTTCTTGAGGACTTGGGGAATATCAGAAAGGGTCAGCAGGACGTGTGCTCATATTGCGGTGTCAGTTACTCTCAGTTCATCGAATCACACTCTGCAAATAAACATTTCAGTGGGACCAGATGCCTCTGGGTGCTCTGGAGCCTGTAGAGTTTTAGTGCACTGGATGAATGTGTACAAGAGTGTTTTAACATTTTGGGCAGATTCTTAAGTTTGAAATCTGTTTTAAAGAACAGGAGATAGAAAACAAGCTACATTAACCAAACCTGAGTACCAATGTCGTGTCCCAGGCTGTCCCTTTTACCCTTGCTTGGAACCTGTTGGAGATATTTGCTCAGGAAAATGAAAGTTGAAGAGAACATTCTGGTACTGTAGGAGTGAGCTGGGCAGCATTACACACTCAGGAGGAATCTTGACATCATTTCATACTGTCAGAAGAGCTTTTGGCCTTAATAAAGGGAATGGAAGGATAATTTCTGAATGTTTCTCTATATGATATGAAGTTGCTGCAGTATCTGAGGCAGCCATTTGGTTTTCATAAATAGTGTAATTTCAGTGGTTTTGAAAGTAACAAGTGGGTAAGAGGTATTTTCCTAAGAGCTCAACAGGTTAAATTAGGTGGATCTATGCAATGGTCTTTGATAGGGGAACTGCAAAGAACATAGGAGACAATGTTGCTGTGTAAGTGAAGATAGAAAGTGAAGATTTTTTTTTGCAGCAAAGCAAAACTGTTTGGAAGTTGAATGAGGTAGATCAGGACTTGTCCAACAGAATATCTCTGAGGATGAGGTCCCACAGCCTTTGTTGATAAGTGTTCCAGGCCTTGGCCTCTCTTGTGATTTTTTTTTACCCATGCATAAAATAGGGATTTCCCATTGTAACTCATGTCCATGGACTCTTCACCTTGAGGAAAATTATGTTCGATTTCAGTTAAAAAAAGCAGGGTTAGTTTTTAAGGATTGCAACTCACTTTTCCCAGCAAAATTAATTTATTGTCTGGAGTTCTTGATGCTTGTGAAAGGTGGTTAAAGGGTATTATAATAACGTTAAGGTTTGTTTCTTCATTGAAAATACAATCCAGTCTGTAATGTATCAATGACAGTTTTCATATGGTAAGAAAAAACATGTTTTGTTTTCTTTCTAAGTGAAACTCCAGCACATCCCGGGGAACTTATTACTCTGCAGATGTGTCTCCATTTGGATCTCCCTGCTGTTGCTTTGCTGTTGGGTAGTTCTGTGGACAGCTGCTGCAGCAGTGGTCCCTTGAAACTGGTTTTTGAGAAAGATGAAGTAGGAGTTGGACTTACTTTTAAAACATAGTTCCCATCTGTTTCTTCTGTTATTATAGAATGAACTCATACCTTGCTAGAGGTCACTGTAAACTTGCTGCTCTTGGGTTTTTCGGGCTGTTCAGGTGCTCTTGCTTCAAGTGTTTGTTCTGAATGGGGAGCATGTTTGGTGACTGTGGAAGGCTGATTCCTGTTCTGTGATTTCTTCAGCTCTGTTACCTTAAACGGTAGGGTTTTTTTCCCCCCATTGCTGTCTTCAAAATGCAGTGAGCACAAAACTTTGGAATGCTTTGGCTGATTAGCTGACTCCTGTGCAACTGGCTGAATTGCTGGTATTCTATTGATTGCATTACATCATTATAAAGATATTGTAAATCTTAATGGGAGTATTCTAAAACTCAACTCTTTTTTTCCCCTCTCCATAGGCTCATAAGTCAGTGAACTTTGTTTCAACTCTGCTTCAGATCACTATGTCCGAGCAACTGGATTTACCAGTGAGACAGGCAGGCAAGTTTTCAAATATTTTTTTCATTGTATCTACTCTGATGGTGCATACACACAAGTATATGTACAGATACTATTAAAGAATTCTAATGATTTTAATGTCAAGCACTCAGAAGCTGGGAGTTGCTCAAATTACAGTCATCACGAGCTGTTATCTGGCACCATACACTGAGTAAGGAAGACAGAAAGAAAAGGTGTGTCTGGCTCTTGAATGATTCTTCACCTTTATCTCTAGTGAACATTCCTGGGGGAAGCAGAATGGTTTATGATGCTGGTGCACTTGGTCCAAGAAGGTTATTTAAACTTGTACTGTGAGCACTAAAGTTTCTAAATATATTAAGTAGAAGAAAACAAATTATGCCTTTCAGAACCCTGCTTATTTGCATGTGAGCCATCAGTAAAATTGGATGTTGATTATTGGCAGCTCCAAACATTGCCTTAAAGCTGCTCTAATTACTTGGTAGAGGTTTTTAGTACAATACTTCAGTGTGTTTTCTGACTGGTCAGGAAGGTGTGATCTGGATTGCTTATTTGGACCTTCCGTGTAGTAGACTACTCTAAGTTATAGCCTAAACTTAGCTTGCATTTTTATCTTACTGCTTGGGGATATAATTCAAATTATGACTCAAAAAGCTTACTGCTTTACAAGTAGAACATACAAAAAGAAGTTTGAAGAAAACCTCTGAAATTTCACCCTCTTCCCTGTTAGCCAATTAAACCCCAAAGCATCCTGTGGAGAGCGGGGATGGCTCATGCAAGGCCCAGCTTACAAACAGTGTGTGTTCACAAAGCAGTTAAAGATAAATCCCTCTGAGGGCTGGCTGACATCTCTATCACTTCAGTCTTGTAATCATCTGCTGAGTCTTTCTTGACCTCCACAGACACTTTCAGAAACCCTCTGGTTTCTGAATCTTTAAAAGGTGCATATGAAATTTAGGAAGAGAAGTTGCTTTATGGACTTTTATGTCAAATTAGATTAACAGTAACTTTGTTATCAGTTTGCCATTTGAGATTTCCTATTGCATGTTGTAAGTACTTCTCCAAGTGCTGTGATTTATATTCTGCCACAGAAGCAGTTTGGATTTGGTTATCAAACAGTAAATGCAGGGTTTGTTCCAGGAGCCTGATTGCTACAGATTGCTGTAGACCATAACCTGGATATAAAGGAGCTCTGTTTCTCCAGTATTCATTCCTGTATCACCAACGTAATTAGATTTTTTTGCTTACAAGGGATGTTTTAGGTTGTCATTAGTATTGATCAGCTTTTCTTTTTCAGTTTTAATGAAAACATTGAGAAAATCGTTATAATGGAGTTTTCAGAAATTGCTAAATAGTTCCTCAACTACTTACCTGAATCATAGATGAAAGCAATATGTTTAGTATTTTTATATTAAATGGGTGAAAGAGTATGAATTTAGTAAATTATTGGGTTAATAAATTGCATGGTTTATGTATTTTGATTCTCCTACTTAGGGTCAATGCTTTTGTAATTTTAGTTGGTCTTGTTCTAAAAAATATTCACTTGCGAGTTGTGCATTTGTTTTGTGCTTTGAATGTCTGTCAGCTGATTTGCCACTCTTGTTTCACAGGAGTTATCTACTTGAAAAATATGATAACCCAGTATTGGCCGGACCGTGACAGTGCTCCAGGAGAGATCCCACCTTACTCCATCCCAGAAGAGGACAGACACTGTATCCGTGAGAACATTGTAGAAGCCATTATCCACTCTCCTGAGCTGATCAGGTGAACAGTTGTAGCCTCTGCATGAGTTGCCTGTGGATTCTGACTGTTGGGTTTCTTTCTTTTTTTATTTTTTTCTCAGCCAAGATCACCCACGTGCTAAGCATCATTGTCACACACTGTGTATCCTAAACATAGGATTAATGTAGATGGAAAAACAGTTTTCAGCTTGTGTAGCATGTAGAAATTTTAAATTCCTTCAATGGAGACTGTTAAGCAGAAACTACAGAACCTAAACCTAAACAGAAAGGAAGTCTTAAGTATGGACAGTATTTGCTGCTTCAACACTGCAAGAATATTATTAAAATAATAGCAGTAACTTATTTAATTGTTGTGCTTTTGATTTCCAGAGTACAGCTTACTACTTGCATTCACCACATTATCAAGTATGATTATCCAAGTCGCTGGACTGCAGTTGTGGAGAAAATTGGATTTTATCTCCAGTCTGACAACAGTGCTTGTTGGCTTGGAATTCTTCTCTGTCTTTATCAACTTGTGAAAAACTATGAGTAAGTTCTTTCTGGTCTTTCTTAATATAAACCAGCAGAATTAATATATTGGTGTCTATTTTTTGTACTCTGTGTGTATACTGTAACCATGTAGAATTGTCTATGGAACTGCACCAAGGTGATGGAAATGTAATCTTAGAAAGTATTCTCAACTATTTGCCGTGCAGGTGCTGACTCGTGTATCTTCTCCACTAAAAATTACAGAAAAAATGCCTTCATTAAAAGTTTGAATTCAGAAAAAAACGGGTGTCTTAAAACCTTAATGTGGAAGTTGTCTTTTATGGATTGGTGGCAGTAAGAAAATCTGCTCAAAATCATGACTTCTGCAGGAATTTATTATTTAAGTCAGATTTAAACTTTTAAGCAATTTGTGCTCTAGTACTTGGTGACAGTAACCATGGAAAGGTTTCAATGTGAAATCTGGAATGTTTGGATCTCAGAATTAGTTAACTGACTTTGGTATGATCACTTGGGTGATCAGAGAAAAGGACGGTCCTGGAGTCAGGGAATTGTAGTAGTGCAGCTGATGGAATCCACAATTTACTCTTTCAAAGCATTGGAATGCATAACATTTCTTTTTCAGTTTATTGATTTAAAATATTGCATGGAAGAGTGTCCATCTAATTTTGTGAATTTTATGTCAATCAGCGTAAAACAGTGAATGTCAATTTCTCAAAAATACTTTTACAGGAATGCCATGAAGATCTTTGTAATCCCAAGTGGGAGTTTTCTTAGTGGCTGAAAATTACATTTTCACTTGATTTTCAGCTTAAACATCTTTAACTAAATACGCTGCAGAGATCTGTGAGCTGTAAATCAAGAAGTGTTCAGTGGCAGGGAATTATGATGACAGGAATCCATGTTTAGGGATCTGAGTGCAGTCACTGTGCCATAAGTAACGGGTGTGTCTGTAGTCTCAGCTGATCAAACACTTCAGCTGAGGCCTGGAACTGCTCCTGCTTGCTCAGCTTTCTGGTGGAGTCAGCAAGGGTGAGTTTCATGTCACGAATCATGTAGGAATGTGTACATTTCAGTGTGTTTCAGTCAGTTACAAATCTGTGTAATGTTATGACTTTGATCAGGTTTTTACTGCCTGACGTGTAGGAATATTTAAGTTGGGATTTTTCTTTTTTTCCTTAACATGGGACATAAATATCTTGGAGATTTTCACTTTTTTTTTTTCCCTTCAAATTTAACCAGCAATATCAAATGGCTGCTCTTTACATGGTATTTTTTCTAGTATTTTTCATTTTTTTGGTGAAAATAATAAACTGAATTTTCCTGAGCAATGTTTAATCTTAATGTTTGGGTTTCTGGTTCGGAAAATGCATGAAAACTGTATTATTGAACAGGATCTTAGAGCTCAGTGTTTTGTAGTAGTTTATAAGAGAACATATCATCTGGCAGCAGATTGAGTAGTCTTTTTCTTGTTATATTCTGAAAATTGCCACTGTTTAGGAAGCTGAGTATTGATATTTAGTATTAGTGAAAAGTCTACAAAAACCAACCAAACCAAGCTCAATCCTCTAACCCTGAAATCTCCCACAGGAGTCCAAGAGTCTGACAAGTATTGATTGCTGAATCAAGAAATAAATGTACAATCATAAAATGATGTTTTATCTTGTTATTGTCATCACCAGTATAGATAAAATCCTGCTCTGCTGTGACAACTCTTGAATCAATTAGCAGTTTCTTGTGTATGAGTTAAAATTTGGGGCAAAGATTTTGAAATGCAGCTTTGTTTCCTTTCAGGAACTTTGAAATGTTTGAGAAATTAAGTGGAGCCTTGTTTTCAGCATGGGCAAGCGGGTGGGCTGTCCCCAGCAGAGAAGGTCTGAGGTTTTATTTCAAGGGTGGTTGCCTGTTCAATCTGAACACAGGCTGGAATCCCACCTTCTCTATCAGGCTGTTGGCTTTGGGCAAATGAAATGGTGAGGTGTGAGAGCCATCAGTGGCAGCCTGTGAGAGACTTCTCAGTTTGCTTTGTCCAGTGTCAGTGAAGCAATCTAGCTTCTGCAAATATTTTGATAAATTGTGGACTCTGATTAACCTATTTCTCATCTGTAACACTGTCTGGCTGTTGCTTTATTTCTGATTCTGTCACAGGAACTATCTAGGTTTGTTTATAAGTCACAGGTTGTTTTGAACTGTCAAATAACCTACTTGTGCCTACAGTGGGGCAAGGTGAGCTTTTGCAATTTAAAGCTGCCCAAAAGAGCTACAAAACTGGTTTTGTTCTTCTCTAAAGGTACAAGAAACCAGAGGAACGGAGTCCCTTGATAGCTGCAATGCAACATTTTCTGCCAGTCCTGAAGGACAGCTTCATTCAGCTCTTGAATGATCCATCAGACCAGTCTGTCCTCATCCAGAAACAGATCTTCAAAATATTTTATGCCCTTGTCCAGGTAAAAAAAAATTGTATATACTTGAACAATAATTAAAAGCATTATGCTTTTCCTTAAAATAGTGAATGACAAAAATATTACAGTATTAGATTACATCTGAATCATTTTCCCTACTACTCAGCTCCATGAATCACAAGTTTCTGATTGTCTTGTGCTTTTACTTTTGTACAGTGCTATTCCTGGTTGGCATTAGATAAAACTTACACAAGCCATCCTCTAAGGTAGGGTGTTTGCTGGAAAACCAGTTAAAAAATGTGTTTTCTAAGGACAGATTGTGGAGGCCAGCCTACAGTTAATTACCAATGTAAATACAGGAGTTTGGAATGGAACGGCTGTTAAATGCTTCAGAAATCAGAGTAACATCCATTTAAGTAGCATTTTAGCATTGCATAAGCACAATGAATTGGAGCAAAGACCTTTAGCACCTTTGAGGATATTTAGGATATAGGTTAGATTGTGTTGAGTTCTTTAGCCTTGATTTTGTGGTAAATTGCTCTTTCATAATAGCTAAGTGTAGGCAAAGATTTGAAAGCTAAAATTCAAACTGTGAAAGTAACAAATTTACTATAAAGAAATTAAAAAATAATTTCCCCTTTTGCTTTGTTTTGTTTTGTTTTACCCAGTACACATTACCTTTGGAGTTGATAAATCAGCAAAACCTGACTGAGTGGATAGAAATCCTGAAGACTGTTGTTGATAGGGATGTACCAGCTGTAAGTGGCTTTTGGCTATTTATGTCTTTAAACTTAAGTTTTTTCATTCATTAGAATGTTAAACAGTTTAATATTTTATTTCTGCATTCTTTTTACTGTACAGATGCCAAGGAAATTATGACTAAAAAAGATTAGGCTAAATGGGTTTAGATTAGGCTAAACAGACTAAACAAATTTTGAAAATATATAGCTTGTATGCGAGTTCTGTTTTCAAAATATAGCAAAGCTTATTTTGGCTACTTGTTTCAAAAATTTATTGATCATTTAGGCATATGTAATGGAATTTATTTTTAGATATGCTCTACTAAATACTTTAATTGAGCTAGAAGTGTAAATAACAGGTTAAAAGCTAGATATACTATGTAGTTGCTCAAATAACATGTAATTTGAACTCTTTGTTAGTAATTGGTAAATAATGTCTTTTTTTTCCTAAAGGAAACCCTTCAGGTTGATGAGGATGATAGACCTGAGCTGCCATGGTGGAAATGCAAGAAGTGGGCTTTGCATATCTTAGCTAGGCTCTTTGAGAGGTATTTTCTCTTCCATTATTATTTAAAAAACACCCAAGCAAATATTTAAATCAATAATATTGCTGCACACCTGAGTTTATGTACTTGCTTCTAATTCTAGGTATGGAAGCCCTGGTAATGTTTCCAAGGAGTACAATGAGTTTGCTGAAGTTTTCCTGAAGGCCTTCGCTGTTGGTGTTCAGCAAGTAAGAAACACTGAGTGTGGGGGCAGTATTAGGATAGGTTTAGAGCTAGTACTGATTGCTTATTTCAGTATTTGCTGAAAGGCTTCTTGCTCTTATTCACTTTTTTTTTTCCCCCAAGCACTTTGGTATGGAAAGCAGTGATGTCTGTGAGCTAAAAAAAAGAATGATAAAGAAATTATCAATTTGCCACATAGCACAATCGACTTTCCACTTACAAGCCCTCAGATAAGCTTCAGACAAATGCTACAATTTTTTTTCCTTTCTGAAAGAGATGGGTGTATGTGGTGTAGTTGCCCTTCAGAACTAGCTTTTAAACTCTGTATGCAAGGTTTTTTTTGACTTAAAGTCTGTAAGTTATAAATTTTCAACCTTCTGCAAAAGCCTGATCAAGTAGAGGCTCTCTTATAGTCAGGTAATTCTGATGTTCCCTTTCCACGTCTCCCTGTTTTGGGGCTGCCACTTGTGCTGTGTTGTAGGGTCAGCTATGTGCAAAGAAACTTTGGATTAATTAAAAATATCAGGCATGTTTTTATAAAATTTCCTCATATTTGGTTCATAAATACCTTTCTTTTAAGGTGATTATGTTGCAAATATAAATAGACAATTTATGAAAATCTCATGGTGTAGGATGTTTCCTTCAAAGCCTTTGAGTCAAACAGTTCTTAGTTCAGTTTCAGTTCTCTTAATTTCTAATGAAATTATAATGAATTACAGAGCTTTAAAAGAAGAAGTGTAGGGAAAGTATCTCATAAATCCATGCTTTTTGAAGGTTGGCCAAAGTATGGAAAACATTTTTCACATTGAGTGTAAGGCGATATATTCCAACATTCCCCTTAGACAAGTGGTGTCAGCAGTGCTTCCTGAGGTGCTCACCTGTCACCTCCAGGTGACATTAGACAGTTAATTATTGCATGTTCTTTGAGGGCTTACTGCTTGCTTTGCACTTCTAAGATAAAATGAAATTCTGACAAAAGGCTATGGCCAAAAGTAGTCTTTGATAATTTTAACAGTTTGACAAAATAATTGTTTTTCTTTTTAAATCAAATTTGATCCTTACTGTTATTGCAGCTAGGAAACTCTAAGAATTCAGGTATTTTAAAGAAAGCTGCCAAAAAAGCAGTACTTTAGCAGGCTTAATTTGTTCCTAAAAAAGAATGTAACTTGTTTAGGAAGACAGACTATATTTAAGATTCTGCCCTCCATTTTTCTGCAGAAGATAGATCTTGGGCCTCTGCTCAGGACATGGAATCTGTCAAATAAATGTTGTGGAAGATTTTTGAGCAGGTTGTGTTTCTTTACAAAAACTGGAAATCTATGGGATACTGAAGAATATAAATTTGGATAATACATTTCATTGATTACATTTCTCTACTCTCCAAAGTGTTTGCATCCTTTTAGTAAAGGAATAATAGATAAATATAAGACATGAAACTACAGATGGTTCAAGTATAAACTTGAAATATACTGCTAATATTATTGTCATAATTGCTTCTCATTGATTAGGCACCACCCCTCAAAAAAAAAAAAAAAAAAAAAGTCCTGTACAGTCAGCATTCACTTTAGCTAAACTTTCTTAGCTTGTCCAAACCAGGCTGGAATACCCTGAATTTATCCCTTGTGTTAGGAGCTGTTTTGCTCAAGACACACTTCTCATGAGCCAGAGCTAAGCCCTGGTTAGACACTGCTGCCTTGTAGTTCCTTGGCACTGCTAGAGAATTTTATTTGCCCCAGAGTGTCCATCCTGCTTTTCCTCACTGCAGTTCTTAAATATTTTCTTAATTTTTTAATATCTTTGCCTACTACATCTGAATCATGAAACTACATACATCTTCTTGGATAGTCCTCAAAACAGCTGCGAGTTTGAACTTTTGCTCACTTCTATCCTAACTCAATATCTAATGCCACCAAAACCTTGTACTCAGATGTTGGTACCAACCAGTAATTTCTCTCTAAATCCTGATGGTTTTTAAACATGAGCAGTTCAAACTTTGAGAATTGATAAAACATCTAGAGCATAACTGTTTGTAAAGCTGTGAATATTTTGATGACTGAGTGCACTCTTCTTAAACTGAAGTGCAAGGCAATTCCTTTGGGAAAAACACTTCAGTGTTTGTGTAATAAATGGTAGCACCAGCGTTCATTCTCAAAATAATGAATCTTGTTTTCCCCAGATTTTTATTTTTGTAACATTACAGATTGATTGTTATTTTTCCAGTCCTTTTGGGTTTGGATTCTTAAAAAATGCTTCTTTTGTGTGAAGACTGACATGAAACTCTGGAAATGGGACTTGCCATTTCTCTCCAGTTAGTGATGCTACTTCTGAAGGTGCAGTGTTTCCACTCACCTGGACTGGGCTACAGGGAATTCCCTTTGCATTACACATGCAAAACTCTCCTGTGAGCTGTAATTTAATTGCTGGTCATGGTCCCATGTCCGTTTCATGACCATATCTGTGGAGAGCCATGGACTTGAACACAGGTGGATCCCTGTGAGGAGTTCTGGATGCTACCTCAGAAGAATTGAGAAAGCCAAAGGGCGTGACTGATGGATCACTCCATCAGACACATTCCTCACACAGCTGTGGCTCTGAGGCAGCACAGAGGCACTGATCAGTAGGCTGTGAGTGTAGAGTGTTCTGATCCAGTGGCTGGGTGTGAATTTCTGCCCCCAAAGAGTGAAGATGGAATAATAAACCTCAGAGGGCAAGGCCTCCTGGAGTGTGTTGGTGGTGAATTAGCATGTATGGTTTGTGTTATTAAGGATGGTATTTTTAAAAGATGTGCAAGCATCCAATATGAGCTGCAAGTTCTCTTATAAAATTGACAATGACATTTGGTAGAAGGATTAGTCAGTACCCATTTTAGCCTAATGAATGAACGGGGGTTTTGTTCAGTTTTGAGGGGTTCTTGTGTAGGCTTGTGAGGGAGGGTAGAACTGGGGTGAAAATGGTCTGTGCTCTGTATCAGCTATTGATGAGATCTGATTTCTCTAGGTGTTGCTGAAGGTGCTGTATCAATACAAGGAAAAGCAGTACATGGCTCCTAGAGTTCTGCAGCAAACGCTGAATTACATCAATCAAGGAGTGTCTCATGCAGTCACCTGGAAGAATCTGAAACCTCATATTCAAGTAAGCCATTTTTGGGGGTTTAATACTTAGGTGACTCAGAAGTACATTAGTCAGTCTACTGTACAGCATTTCCAGCCTAAAATTCACATTTTAGGCACTTCTCTTATAAATTGGTGGAAATAGTTTAAGCCAGTTGAGTGAGGGTTACCTTGAAACATGAACAAAGCCAGCTAATTTATTGTTGTCTCTCCTTTGTGCTTTAATTTATTGAGGATTACAATCTAACACAGCAACACAACATATTTGGAGATGGTGTTAGCTGCTGAATTTATGGCATTGAATCATCTCCACATGCCATTATCCAAAGCCAGTCTACTGTCTTGTGTTGTATTGTAACCCTACCTAAACACAAAAGATCTGCTTTTCTGTAAAGTGCCACATAAATCCACTCAATGTTAACATTTTATATGAGGAAGTGAGAGGATGGAGAAAATCTGTAAAATACAGGACAGAATACAGAGATTGATTTAATAGTGCTAACCTGTTTTCAATCTCTTTTTTTATTCCAGGGAATCATCCAAGATGTTATTTTCCCATTGATGTGCTATACAGATGCTGATGAAGAGCTTTGGCAAGAAGATCCATATGAATATATCCGCATGAAATTTGGTGAGCGTTTGAAATCTACTCATGTTAAAAAATGATTTCACACAAAAATGGGATTTTTATGGGGTGTTTTTGTGAAAACAGAGATGGCTTTAGTTTTGAAAAAAAAGAGAAACACAGTATATTAACCAAATAATAGAGTTAACTTGCACATATTTGTGGAAAGGAGAGTGGATACAACAGTCAACAATGACACAGGAGTTTGTGCACTTGTAAAAGTATTTCATTTTTACAGTTACAAAGTTTTTATTACAAGTCAAACACGCCTGGTCTTGCTAACAAAGACTACATAAATTTAATGTCATTAAAGGTTATGCCTTACAACAACTAATATTTCAGGCCCTGAATTTCTTAGGGAATTTCACCCATGGCACAGTTCAGAGCAGATCTATCCCAGTGGTAAATGACACATTATGGAGTAAGCCCAGCATTCCAGACTTGTCCCATTTCACCTCCTGTGCTCTGCTACTTTGTGTTGGGCTTTACTCTTAGGTCTGTGCAGTCCTCTAAGGCAGGGAACAAAAAAATGCTTCAGACTCCCTGAACAAATTCTTCCCTCCACTACAAATGTTAATGTGGCTAGAATAAGGAATCTTGAGGGGTTTGGGAGTTTTTATCCCTCAGGCCAGAGGCATACCTGTAAACACTACAGGTATTACACAAGGCTCTGATAATCCTCTTCTGCAGAGAAATGAGAAACTGAGAGTTTTTTAACCCAATTAATGCTGTGTACTGGCCTGTGGAGTAAATAGCATCCATGTCAAAATTTGACTGTGTTACAAAATATTTTTCTTAAGAAATTAAAGACATAGAACTTCAAATTAGACATGTAGGGGCAGTCATTATGAAAAACATGGAATATATGTAGTCAACCATGTGTTACTCTTTGGACTTGGAATATCTCTAGCAAGAAAGCATGATCAACCACCTGAAAGGTGCTGTCTTTTTCCTATTAAATACATTGGGATTGTCAACTGTAGTAAAGGACCAGAATTTATAACTGTTACAATGTTATTTAACAGATGTATTTGAAGACTTCATTTCTCCAACAACTGCTGCTCAGACATTATTGTTTACATCATGTAGTAAAAGGAAAGAGGTAAGCTGTTCAAGGATTATACTGAAATACTACTATCTAAATTCAATTTATTTGCTGAAAGAGCTATTAATAAAAGTTTTACTTATCTGCTCTCATATCATAGTATGCTAAAATTTGAAATTTCAAATTCATTTTGCACTGCTCTATTCATGATTTTTGTATTTGCAAATTCTCTGGGACCCATTCTTGATAGAATATTGTGTGTTTATAAGAAAGACATAAAACATTGCCCAAATTCCAGACTTGGAGCAGGCTATTGGATATTGTAGCATCTCAGAGCATAGAAAATGGTACCTGGGATGATTGATTTGATTACTTTGACTAACCTTACATGTAATCTAGGTCCTGCAGAAGACAATGGGCTTCTGTTATCAAATCCTTACGGAGCCAAACGCTGATCCTCGCAAGAAAGATGGTGCTTTACATATGATTGGTTCTTTGGCTGAAATTCTCCTAAAAGTAAGCAGAACAGATCTGGTGGTCCTTATCACTTTTTTTTTTTTGCTCCTCCTATGCTTTCTCTGACATAGGGTGCCTTAGAAGAAATGCAAATAGCTCTGAGTTCACAAGTTTATGAATTGCTGCCAGGTTTTTAAAAATTGTTTCCTTTGTTTTGGGTTTAATGTCAGCTTAATTACTTAATTACCAAAATTTTATAGGTCATGTTCAAGCTCAGAGTATTGTTTTAAGTTCTTTTAAGTTCTGTGCTTCTGGTGAGAATTACTACACCATTTCTGTGCTACACTTAATTACATTCCCTTTTTTGTGGAAGGAAGGAAGGAAAAAAGTGCTCTCTTAAATGAGAGGCTGTTTATTTAATGGACTCTCTTATGTATAGAAGAAAGGAAATAAAATTAAATTTGTGATGTTGCTCAGTTAAAATGGTAGGAAAATATAGATGCATGGCATGAACTTGTATTTGGACCACAGTTCTGAGTAGTTTCCATGACCACTTTTACTTCTGATGCCAATGTGTTGCCAATTGTAAGGTGTCTCTTGGGGTCAAAAAAGGGTTGGGGAAAAAGTGTCACTATTATGACTGAAAAATTTAAAAATCCACGTAGGATCCCAGTTTAATTACTAAAACAGAAGATGATTGTTGCATAATTGACTTTAAAAAGGGGTAAGTTAAAAGTGAGAGTTTTGTTACACTCTTGACAGTTTAATGTGTGTGACATTTTTACTGGGATAGAAATACATTTTATATGAAGTTTTAAACTGATGTGCTTCCCATCATATTTTGACAGAAGAAGATCTATAAGGATCAGATGGAATATATGTTGCAGAATCATGTGTTCCCTCTCTTCAGCAGTGAGCTGGGTTACATGAGAGCACGGGTAAGAAAGTATGGCATTTACTGGTGAGATACACTGTCTGTTCCAATTGAAGAATTCAGAAATCTTCAACTTCTTCCCTCTCACAGATGCTCTCATTTATGCACCTTTTTCACAATAAATTGTAGACTTATTCCAGGGATGAGTACCAGTTTTTACATGTGATTATAGATAGCCCCTGTGTAGTTTTGAAATGGCTGCAGCACTGTGTGCACAGTTTCCCGTCTGTGTCTGGTGGTAGGGTCTGTGTGTGTTCTGCACGTAGACTGTACTGCTCACACAAAACCTGTGGCCAAAGATGAACCTGAGATCATAGTACTGGTCCAGTGATGTCTGCAGGACAGCCTCCCACTGACCAGCCTCCACACTCTCAAACATCTTCATCACTGAAGAGTCTTACAGTATCTTTATTCAACAGAAGTTGCACCTCAGATTCAGCAATTTGTGTTGTTTATGGGTATACAAATAGTTGATAATCCTTTCTGTAAGTTTTGCAGCTCTGAAATTCTTCAATGTCTTTTTTTTTTTCCAGGCTTGCTGGGTTCTTCATTATTTCTGTGAAGTCAAATTTAAAAGTGACCAGAATCTCCAGACAGCCTTAGAACTCACGAGACGGTGTCTGATAGATGATAGGGAAATGCCTGTGAAAGTGGAAGCTGCAATAGCCCTTCAAGTTCTCATCAGTAATCAAGAGAAAGGTAGGAGCCCTTCCTTACAGCTACAGGAAGCTTTAATGAAATAGGTGTTAACTTTGTGATGTTCAGGCAGACTTGTTCTCGTCTTCCCTGATGTTAATTTCCCTCTTGCAATTGTAACTTGTAATCATTTACTATAATCTTTCAGCTAGAAAAGTTTAGGTGAATATTAGGTGCAATAAATTGCATTTTAACATTATAAAACATCATGCTGATTAAAACATGGTCAACAAGAGCTTCATGGTACAGTAAATCCAATTTCATAGCATCTAATAATTGAATCAGAAATACAGTGGCTTAGATGACTTAGCATATATTTGTTCATGTTAAAAATTATTTAAAGGGAAAAAAAAAAATGCTGTCTTGATCCAGGTAGGTTTTACATGGCTTACTGGAGCTGGCATAAAAGTCACCATGCAAACATACATTATATATTTAATACTTCTGGTGATTTGACAAAGGTGTATATGTACCCATTGCTATTCAATTAACATTTGCATTGATCAGTAATTTTGCATTTTATGAATTCAAAATGCAGAGCTCTGGTTTTCATACTTAAATTTTGATCCTCTTGTTATATATTATTAAAAATTTGTTCTGAATGGCAGTGTTGCTATAATAATTTATGCTACCAATGTTTTTGGCATGTTAATGCTGAAGCACTAAACAAAGTTCTTTGAGGCTGAAGTTCTTGTACTGATCTGTGTTTTTTAAGAGTGTTAATTCAAACATTCCACCTCTTTTACAGCTAAAGAATATATTACTCCATTCATTAGACCTGTAATGCAAGCTTTGCTTCATATTATAAGAGAGACTGAAAATGATGACCTTACTAATGTGATTCAGAAGATGATCTGTGAATATAGTGAAGAAGTTACCCCAATTGCAGTAGAAATGACACAGCATTTGGTGAGACTTTATGGTGGCTTGGGGACATGTTTAATATGGGAAAGATTGGTATTTAAAATTGATAGTTGAGTTTCACCATCAATTAATAGCTGTTGTTACTCCAGTCTGTCTAAGTGCATTGATACAAATAATTTTCTTCTACATTTAGATAGTTTTTCATCAGAAGTGGCTTCATAACTTAGACTGAGTGGAAATTGCTAAGAACAATTCTAGAAATCTTTGCAAAATCTTTGTATATTTCCTCCTATAGTGCAATAATGAAATTGGTAACACATTTTAGGTAGTCTCTAAGATGTCATTTAGGTTGTCTGTTTTAAAATATTAAATTCAAGAGTAGATTTTAAATGACAAGTTTGGTGTGAAAATAAACTTGAATCTGCAGGAGAAATTCAGAGCTTGAATGGCCAAATCTAGCACATTGTATATTAATGGCTGCAAAAGCAGAGGTCAGCTCAGTGCTTCCCTATTAGAGGCCCTTGGATTTAAAATGTTATTGTTAGCATGTCCTCTCTGGGAATGCCTGCCTAATGTTCTGGTCTAGTTCAGCTACTGAGGAAACCTTGTGTCAGAACTTACCAAGGGACAGTGTATTCTTTTGCATGGGACATAATGTCATTTATATATTTTTATTCATGAGTAGATAAAGGGTGACAGCTCCAATGGCTTAACATTCAAATTTTATCATCCTGAAAAGAGATTCTGGAGAAGAGCTGTCACCTGCTATTATTTGTACACGTGTTCTCAGCAGAAGGCCTTCTGAAATTGTGCAGAATGCCACACTTTCATAATTTAATGACATATTTATGGGTTGTTCTGCTATTATGTCCAGGCAATGACATTTAACCAGGTGATCCAGACTGGTCCAGATGAAGAGGGCAGTGATGACAAAGCAGTGACAGCAATGGGAATCTTGAATACTATCGATACACTTCTCAGTGTAGTTGAAGATCACAAGGAAGTAAGTAAAAATTTAAAGCTGACATGTATGGTCTAAGAACACTGTAAGTCTTTTATAGTCACAGTGTTCCTTGCACTGTTACCTGAAAAGCAGTCCTTTTGGGCAAAAAGATGTTGAAAACAGAAAATAGTGAAGTACTTATCACGTAGCCAAGTTGTAACAGAGTTGGTCACTTTTCTAATGCAATGCATGTAGTAATGGAGCCATAAGTGTTGCCACAGTGTTTCCCATAAGAATCCAGCTGTTTGTTCAAATAGTAGAATCAATGTGTCTGTAGCAGGTGGAACTCTGTCAGCTCAGCTGGAAACACACATCTGATTTGATGAGGTCTGCCCTTCAAACAAAACAGATAAAGCTTCACATAGCTTCAAACATGGACTCTGCTGACTGGGTTTGCTCTCCGTGACAGAATCGATGTGGGTAAATACAGCTCTTGTGGCTGTGCTCAGAGATGGGGGATTTTACCTGCCTCGTCTGCCCTGGAGAATGTTCCTTTGGAATTCAAACTACTGTCATTTTGTTTTGTTCTACTGAATGGAATCACTTCTGTCCGGAGTACAGCCAGTTCAAAAGATGCTATTTCTGATTAAAATCTTTCTTGACAAAGTCAGCCACAGTGTCCTAATAAATACATTATAGTTTTTTAGTGACAAAAAGGTTTGATAATAAACTGTAGGGCTCTGAAGACTTCGCTAAAGAAGCAGCATCATACAAATGCCCAAGGGCAGAATCCAGTGCTGCCACACAATAAACCAAGGACCACCTCAGCTCATTTACTTGTTGCTAGAGCTGCTCATGAAGCTTTTAATGTACTTGTTTTTGTTAGCAAACCCTTGCCTTCTAAATTAAAAGTCTGTGTAACGATATGCTAGTCCTGAGGAGCTCAGTTTGAAAATGTTGACGAGTAAATATTTATATTTAGAGACATCTTACACAGGATGACCAGTGTTCCAAGAGATAAGGTATTTAGCAGGTTGGTTTCAAATCCTGTTCTGCATAGCTAAAACCAGTAACTCAGCCTTTACTTGTCCCTGTGCAAGGTGAGTGCCCTCATCAGGTTAACGACTTTTGTTAGCTGTTCCATGGACTAACATATACTAATTGGGAACACTGAGTCTGTAGGACCAGCATTTAGACTGATGGTCTCCATATCATGTGAACATCCTAAGCTAGGTTTGGGAAATGGTTTGGTATTTGGGAAAACATATATATATGTATTTGCTTACTGTGTTTTAATGGGACTGAACTGGTGCATAGGGTTAGCGAGGCTTTTCTTTTTAAAGGATACCCTATAATGAGATTCTTCCTGTACTCAAAAAACACCTTGTATTGAAAGCTGTCTTGCAAATCCTTAGCTGGGTGCTGCTCTTATACATTTAGTGTTCTAAAATGTAAGGTATTTCTAATTGTTCTTAAAAACTAGATTTATGTATAGAAACTGCTTTGACAAAATTTAAAATGTGTTTCATTTCAACTCCTAAGTATTGAAAATAGTCATTACCTGTCCTTTCAATTTTCAAATTTTTTTTTTCAGATTACCCAGCAGCTGGAAGGGATCTGTTTGCAAGTGATTGGAACAGTTTTGCAGCAGCATGTATTAGGTATCTGTATTTCTGCTGGCTTACTTTAAAAGTGCATGGGACTGGCATGATATTTACCTAGATTCTGTTTGTTTCAGAGTTCTACGAGGAGATCTTTTCCTTGGCTCATAGTCTGACCTGCCAACAGGTTTCTGCACAAATGTGGCAGCTTCTTCCTCTTGTGTTTGAAGTCTTCCAGCAGGATGGTTTTGATTATTTTACTGGTAAGTAACATAAATACATCAGGAAGCCAGATGGTTTCATGGATGGGATTTCAGCCATACAGTAAATTGCATCATGACTGAAATGTTAGAAAAACATTCAAGTGAGGTTACACTTGAAATATTTTTATTTTGCTGTTGCTGCTACCAGACTTGTTTTGCTAAGGCACCTATGACTTGCACACACTTATCTTGGCAAACATTAAGCAAGAACTGTAATTGTTAATACAATTTCAAATTTCAACCTGATTTTAATAGCATGCAGATGATACCTAACTGTGATCATCCTTCTTTTTAATACAGATATGATGCCTCTCTTGCATAATTATGTTACTGTTGATACAGATACACTTCTGTCAGACACAAAATATCTTGAAATGATCTACAGTATGTGCAAGAAGGTGAGTGGATTCCTGAGTGGTAACAAAACCTGACATCTCTGAAGAATTAGGAGTATTAAACTGGGTACTTTCTTCCACAGCAGCTTTTGACATCTACTCTTTAAAGCATTTTGTTATCTAACATCCTGTAAGATTCCCCAAATTACTAAGTTACTGAAGAGATTGCATCAAAATTTCAGATATATGCCTTTGGCAGAAGGGAAAAATAAATCATACACAACAAAAGCAGAATAAACAAAGCAGGTTTGGTGCAATACACTTTGTGCATATGGGCATGCAAGACATATTGCAAAATGTAGGTGGATTCTTTCATCTGGGATTTGTAGCCTCACCATGGCCAGGATACACATGCAGTATGTGTGCTGAAGGTCTGACACCTGTTAGCTAAATAAGTGGTGTAGGGGTGGAAGGTAAAGAGACAGGCATAGGAGGTTATTTTCCCAAATTCATGCCATGTCAGTGATGAAAACTGGGAGCAGAATGCAATTGGTCTGACTCAGTCCAGGCAGGGCAGGGTTTCTGTATTCTGCTTTATATTACTGGGCTTTCTTTGTCCAGTTAAAACGTAGAATATACAGCTTTCCAGAGTGTTAGCAGCATGTGAGGAAAGGAACACTTTTTTTATAAGGTGTGTATTAATGTTTTATCATCTCTAATAGTAATATGTAGGGATTTCAGTTTTCCACTCCTGGATATGGTGTCTGGTCTCTATGTAAGAGCTTTGGTGAACTGTCAGCTCTGTTTCAGTGGTATTTCCTGAGTAATTCTTTGGATTATGTTTAAATATTACAGTGAATAACTATTTTAGTATTCTAGAAATACTAGTGAATAACTCTTGCCAGCCTTTGTTTGAAAACAAGTTGCAACCAGGCCAATTAGAATGATTGTAATTTCTTGGAATGTTATATATATACAAAATTAGCTTGTGACCATGACCTTAATGATGACCACTTAGTGATTGGTGCTAGCTGAGCACAGCGAATTTTTAACACAAGTTTTAGGTATTGCATGGTCTTCCACTGGATATCCTATTTTTGTAAATAAAACTTCTACAAAATTCAGTACATTAATGCATAAGAAAAGTTTTTCTTTTGTGTACGGAAATAACCCTTGGCAAAATGGCAGCCAGTGCTTTTACAGTAATTGGTAGGCTCAGCATCCATAGAGTTCTTGAATATTTGTATGTGTAGGTTAGTTTTGCCCACTTCCAGCAGTTTTCAGTCTCTGGTTTCATACAGCCTTTGCTGTAGATCTGGCTGCTTCACTGATGGCTGTTTATGCTGGGATTATTAGAGGGGATAAATTCATAGCAGTTTTTCAAAGCAAAGCATTGTATAGAGAATACTCCTTGAGGGGATACACCACCAGTAATGGCTGTATTTCAGGTCCTTACAGGAGTTGCTGGAGAAGATGCAGAATGTCATGCAGCAAAGCTGTTAGAAGTAATTATTCTTCAGTGTAAAGGGCGTGGCATTGATCAGGTTGGTAACAACTTTGGTTGCTAAAACGAATACTTTATTGTGTAGTATGGATTGATTGTATATAAAGATGAGTTTTGTTACGAGCGCTTCATGTGGTGCTACCAATAATCCTGACCTGCCCTTCAGTGTTACTCATTGACAGCACAGCACAGAGTTCCTTGCACACTTCAGCTCCAGAATTTAGGACAATGCAAAACTCTGGTGTTTTCATGAGTCTGGAAGAGTGCTACTTCTAAAAAGTCAATTAATTGCCTTCTAAGTTAATTCTAGGGAATATTTATAGAAAATATTTCTGTCTGTCAAGCTCATAGCTTTGAAATAATGAAGAATGAAGTTCCTAGAATCCAAATCAATGTAATCAAGAGGGACCAGGGACTTCATTATGCACATATGGCAGTAGGAATTTGAAAGATGAATAAGTTGATTTTTCTGGACTTCCTAGTGTACATATTTTCTCTATTTTCCATTTTTAATACACAAGATTATAGAACCAGAAGTTACATTTGCTGTGCAGGATGTCACAAAATCCATGTGATTAAATATTTTCACATTTTCATTTCATCTTTGTATGACACTTCTGCTGGCAATTAGAAATGACTCAATTTTATGCCATCTGTGTTTATGTGCCACACTGTTGAAGTACAGAAGGACAAGTTTTATTTTTGATCACTAAGCATATAATGTTCTCACTGTCCAGTGCATACCCTTGTTTGTGGAAGCTGCCTTGGAGAGACTGACCAGAGAAGTGAAAACCAGTGAACTGCGAACCATGTGCCTCCAGGTTGCCATAGCTGCTTTGTATTACAATCCTCATTTACTATTAAACACGTTGGAAAATCTTCGTTTCCCCAACAATGTGGAGCCTGTCACCAATCACTTCATAACTCAGTGGCTTAATGATGTGGACTGTTTCCTAGGGTAAGTGTTTGTACTTCTGGAGATGATTCTCTGTGATACACCTGTGTATGACCTGCTTGTAAATCATGACAAAACTTACAACTGTTTTATTCTTCTGTTTTGTAGACTTCATGACAGAAAGATGTGTGTGCTTGGCTTGTGTGCTCTTATTGATCTAGAGCAAATACCACAGGTTTTAAATCAAGTTGCTGGGCAGATCCTGCCAGCTTTTATCCTTCTGTTTAATGGATTGAAAAGAGCATATGCCTGTCATGCAGAACATGAAAATGACAGTGATGATGATGATGAAGCTGAAGAAGATGAGGAAACAGGTATGGAAATGAAGCCTTTGATGTTATTTTGTGTGTTTCATTTTTTTCTGATGGAGATACAGAGTTTCTTTGTGGAATTCTTCTGGGCACCCTAATTCCAAAAGTGAAGCACTGCAGTAGAACACTGGACATCTTTTGGCAGTTTTTTAGTGTATCTGACTTGCTTTCCACTCCCTCTTAAAAACTGACTTCCAGGGCTGGGTTAAATGAACTCTCCCCTTTCCAGCCTGCACTATATTGTTACCACTTCCACTGCCTGTTTTATCTTTAGCCACATTTGTCAAGAATTGTTCTTGCTGTTCTCAAGATGAACCTTTTCTTGTTTATAATTAACTCAGAGGAGCTGGGGAGTGATGAAGATGACATTGATGAAGATGGTCAAGAATACCTAGAAATTCTAGCAAAACAGGCAGGTGAAGATGGAGATGATGAAGATTGGGAAGAAGATGATGCTGAAGAGACTGCTTTGGAAGGCTATTCCACAATTATTGATGATGAGGACAACCCTATTGATGAATATCAGATATTTAAAACAATTTTTCAGAGTAAGTAACTGTATTTCTTTTCCTGGCCAACAAGTTACATTTCAACTTTTGTGTACACTGTTCTAAACTAGAACCTGTTCAAAACTCCCAAACAGGCTTTCCAATACATACTTGAACCATTTCTTTCTTTGGAAAGGAGATGCCATCATTAAATTTTCAGAACAGAGAGATGCTTGAATGAATTTATCATGGTAGGGAAGAGGTCAGAAGCTGTACTAGTGTTCAAATGCCTTGAATTATGTAACCATAGCAGAATATGACTGATTAAAATGGCAGTGAGTGAGTAAGGTTTGAGTTCTAGAACATTTTAATCAACACTTTCCTTATGTTTTCTTTCTGCTGCAGCAATTCAGAACCGTAACCCTGTGTGGTACCAGGCTTTGACACAGGGTCTGAACGAAGAACAAAGGAAGCAGCTGCAGGACATAGCGACCCTGGCAGATCAGCGGCGGGCAGCACACGGTATTTGCACCCCTTTATACCAATAACACCTCCTTTTGCTCTGTGAATGCCCTGGGTGTGCTCAGGAAGCATAATATAGAAAAGGCCTATAATCCAAGCCTGATAATGTCTCCATCAAAACAGGGTTGTTTGAAATCTCTTGAAATTGTCAGGTCACAAAACCTTGGTGCACAAACTGGATGGCAATACCACAGGTGGGAGGAATGGTAGAAATGTGCCACTACTTTGGGAGATAGCTGAGGAAATAAAAGCATATTTGTCCTAATTGCTTGGATTTTTAAACAATTGATTTGATTACCTGAAGGTAGATGAATTCCAGATATGTTAACAAACACATCAAGTGGCTGATAAATTATTTCCTGAGATGTGACGTAGTCCAGCTGGGATAGACGATAATTCTGTGGGTAGGAGAATACTAAATTATGAAAATAGTACCATCTGTAAAGCCACATCATTAAATATTAAATATTACATATAATACAGATTTTTAAATCTGTATTCAGTTTATCTTTTTTTCTTTTTTTTTCTGAGTTTTCCCTTTTGAGAGTAAGCCAATATGTATCACACTCTAAAGTCAAGACTGAATGTTGAGGGATCAGTCCAGCCTCATATCCTCTTAGTGAGCAATTGCTACAGATGTTTCAAAACAGAAATTCACAATTTTTTCAATGAAAAGATTGGTAGTAGGAATACATATTTAGTAAGTATTTTTTAACAGCCTAAATCACTTCACAAAGCTTATTTGTGTCCAGAATGATCCAGTTTTAATGGTTATAAAATACAGTTTTTCACTGTGACCCCTGTCAAGCAGTAGACATCATATGATGCAATTATATACTACTGCATTTTATGGAGACAAAAAAGTTTGAGATGTGTGTTTGTTTGTTCTGTACTGTTTTTTCAGAGAAGTTGTGAAGTTTAACCAACCAGATCCTTATGGGCAATTCTTGCCTGCTATCAGAGCACACTAAGACTACATTTAGACCACTTACCACACATGGGGATGTGCTGTTGGAAGGATTTGAAATACAGTTCTCCCTTATTAATGTAGCTTAGAGGAATTTCCATATGAGAAGATATGATATGACAGATATGTCTTCTGTGGAGCTGTGAGGGATTCTCCCCCCATGCTTCATTAGCCATGAGAACATCTTTCTGGCCTCTTTCCAAAGAAACAGCCAAAATGCAGATTTTCTAGATAATGAGATGTCCTGTATTCCCAGAGAGATGGCAACTTTTGATTTAGGAGAAAGCTCTAAGACCAACAGAAGACATTAGTAAGGGGGTGTTATCTTGGCCTGGGAATAATACAAACCACCTTCTGCAGTATCTAGATTGTAGGAAAGGTACAACCTAAATTACCAACCTGATTTTCAGTTGTCCCTGTGTTAGAGCTTGTAAAAACCTGTTTTACAGTAAAACCTGTCCTACAGCGGTGTTTGAAGATGTCTGGTAAACCAGACATCTTAACTATCACTGGTAGTTACAGTGATGGATATGTCAACCTCAGATGTCTAAAGATCTTAAGGTTTGGTTAAAAATGAAAAGTGATCAGCTTGGTAGTTTTCTCTTAGAATTATGTTTTGTGACCTAGTAACCTAAAGTCTGAATTACCTGATGGGTAGAGCATGTGTAAAAAGGCTTTTTCTGGTGTTTCAGTGGTGGTTTCTGCTTATATTGTTGAATTGAGATAGGAACACCAAAAATTTAGCCAATACCTGTATGCTGCTTTTTTGCACATCTGCTCTTGTTCCTGATTTGACTGTGAAGTCTGTTGATGTTAACCAGAAAGAATTGTCTGCCTTTTGCCAAGTTTATAAGTGCAGCATTCATTCAGGTCCTGTTTCTAAACTACAGTAATTTCCAACAGCTAAAGTGTGGGCTTTCTAAAGTATAAATTCATGTAAGCATGGTGATAACAATATTGAGAAGTCAAAGTAAATAGTCCATCTGTTCTTTGGGGCCTGGCACATTTTCACTTGTGGGTGCTGATTCCTTTGTTGGGTAACCCCAGGTTGAACCTGTATTTCTGAGAGACTCAAAGTGATCAGTCACAGAATCTTGGTCTGTCTTGCCCTCTACACACGCTAAAACTTCTTCCTTCTGTTTTCTGTTTTGTTTTAGAATCCAAAATGATTGAAAAGCATGGAGGATACAAATTCAATGCTCCAGTTGTGCCAACTTCATTTAATTTTGGAGGCCCTGCCCCAGGAATGAATTGAATTATCACTTTTCCTGCTACTGTGTGATTGTAGTGAAGAGCTTGTGTTCCTCCCAATAGTGGTTCCAGAACTGGTTCATGTTATCTACAACTCACTCTAAACTAATTTATAAATAGATTGGACGAAAGCCCCAGAAGTGGGACCTGATTATTCAACCTGATACTGGAAAGCAAACCAGAGGGTTTTTTGAAGATAGGAAGAATCTGAATTTAAAGCTTCAAATGACACACTTTGGAGATCGGAAATCAAGAGGGGATGTCATGAAGGCAGCTTTTCTTTTTCTGAGGAAAAAAAACTAGACATGGGCTGCAGGACTATTTAAAATGTCTCATTTACAGTACAAGCTAGAAGGCAGACTTAATTTTTACACCTGTGGCAGTATGAGTATTTGCCCAGTTTCTTTCCCTTTTATCCCTACTACTGGGTGTCTATTCTTTTAATGTAAATAAGATAAGGTAATCAGATAGCCTTACTTAATCTTCATCATTTCCATTTATCAAGATTGTTCATATGTAGAATATTGGACACTTAATGTAGCACTACATAACTGATAAATCTGTAAATGAATTAGCACTTTCATATTGAAACAAGCCTGCTAGCCTATGTACAAAAATAGCAAAATGTTTGCTGTTTATAAAAATAAAAAATAAGGGATGTACTGGGGAAAATAATTTCAAGTTATTAATTTAAAATGAACTAGCAGTTTTGTACCTGGTGACTTTGTGGTGCAGTCACCTCTGGTTGTGACTTGAATTCGGATATGTAAAAAGGGGTTAGTGATATTTCATTGCTGCTAAAGAAAAAATAGCAACACCCTCCGTGTCCTTTGTTTTTTTTAAAGATCTCACTGTACAAGCTAGAAAATTGAACAAATGTGTACTGTAAGCACAAAGAAAAGTTACCCTCTAAAAAAGGTAAATGAGATGTGAAGTTCTAAAGGTCAATTCAAGTGTATGGGTGAAACATCTACATATGCAATCTATTAAAAACAAGAGTGTCATTGGCTGATCTAGGCTATGGCATATAAATGAAGTTTTTAACCCCAGGTGTGCAAAATATTCTTTTTCCAGCTCATGGTAGTGCAGGTGCGCTACTCCTGCATTTCATTCCCCCTCTTTTTGCACTTGCACCATTCGTGTGTGCTGTTGTCTGCCTGATCCAGACAGTGTATTTGAAGTTTTGCCAATCTTTTGGTTTTGAAGCCACAATTTTCTTCCTTCAAAGTTGCTATAGTAACTAGTATTTTAGCTAGAGAGGCAAAATACAGTTCCCTCTGGGACCACTATCAAAACCACTGTATGAAGAAGCCAGCAGGGAGAGGCTGTGAATGGGTTGGCTTAAATGCCCCCTTTTTCTTTTCTAAAAGCAAAATCCATTGGCGTTTGATCTTGCCTTGAGATCATTGGTGTCAGGTCTTTTAAATCAAATGTTTGGGTTGGTTTGTTTTTTTTTTCTTTAGGCTGTTTTTATATAAAAATGTCACCTGCTGTTACAATTGATATTAAACAAGCTACCTTAATTTAATGTAAGCCTCCAAAATTTAAATACAGGTTAAAAATAAACTGAGTTTTTATCTGTAAAAATGAAATGCACATATATATATATATTATGATACTCAAAATGCAGTCTTCAGAAAATTGGTCTGTGTGGTGTGGTTTTTTTGCATCAGCAGAGTAGCAGGATTTGGTGGTGCTTTGGGGTTTCCTTGCTGAGCTTCCCAGTGCCACCCTCTGCCTTCCACTGGTGCTGGTGCTTCCCAGGCAGCGGGAGGGGTTTTCCAGCCTCTCCACTCCGGCAAGCGCTTCCCTGCCCCGGGGGGCCAAGGTGGGACACAGAGCCCGACCCCAGTACTGAAGGGACACTTGAAAAGCAAAGCACCTGAGGTGAAAAAGCCTAACTAAGTCTTGGATGGGAATATCCATCCTCGTGGTGGTGTGAGAGCCAGGGTAGTTCCTGTGCATCTTTAGGTGGTGCACAGAGCAGAACTTCTTTGGGGCTTTGTGACTGTAACTCACGGGCACCTCCAGGTGTGCTCTGGCCCCCGGGCAACCTCTAGACAGCATTTTATTTTTGTAGAGAAAGCTGACAGATGTACTTCCAGCATGCCTTCTCCTGTGTTCCCTGGGAACACCCAGTTTGACAAATCATTTCTGAACATCTGCTTGTTTGGTATCTGCTTACTTTCATATACATCCTAAAGATGTATGAAAACCTCTGAGGACAGATGAGCCATTTTGGGCCTCGTGGCAGAGGATGTGACAGCAGCAGTGAGAAGGCTTCATCTATAAAGCAGATGATAAAAGAAATAGGGGGAAATCACCAAGTTTAGTGCCATTGTCAGTTCTGGAACAATTATATTTTTCAAGTCACAAGTCAAGGGAAAAATTTTATCTTGGTGTGAGGAATACAGTCTTACTACAAGGGTGCTTTTATGTGTCACTAGACTGGTTAGCAAGGAGCATCTTTTTTAAGAATGGATCTAGAACTTTGCTTTCCTTTGCTCCAAGAAATGTATTTATAAATTGCAAAACAATTTTGCATTGTTGTTGGTGGTGATAGCGCATTTTGTGATGCAATATATCAATTTCAGTGATACACTTGTCAAATTAAAAACTGATCTTCCTCCTAGAACTTGCACTTATCCATTCCATTGTCAAGGATAGTGCAAGTCTAAAGGAAGATCTGGGAAATCTAAAGCCTCTGGTTTTTCTATTATGGAAGATCTCCTTGGATTAATAAACATCTAAAGCAAATCCTTATCTTCACTTATTTCAGTGTGGTGTTTTGAATATAGCTGTATCTTTACAGTAGAGTCCTGCTCAAGTTGCACAGCGCTCAGGTTTGTATTTCCCTCTCCAAAATATTTCTCCAGACAAATGTTAGGCACAACCAGAGTTCTCTTCAACTGTGTTAAATATAAAAAATAGGCAGTTTTTTAAAATGCTGACATACTGGGTTAGTTTAATATTTTTTTTTTCTTAATCACTGTCTTCAAGGAATTATTCATATGTATGATAACGTATATCATATATATGAATATATGTATATTAGCCTAGGACTGTTGCTGCAAGATTTATCAGGTCTGCAGTGGAGTAATTACTGACTGCCTGCCACTAAACATGCAGGTGATTTAATTATGCCTAGTAATGGATACCTGGTAAGTTCTACGGGTTGATTATTTTCTCTGTGGAACCTTCTACATACCCGGAATGGGCCACTTGGAAAAGCTTTGTCTGTTGCTGATTATCCGTTACTTTTCAATCAGTATGTGGCTTAATCTTAAATGGCATGTCACTGGTTTGTGTATTTCTGCTTTTTACAGCTGTTGATGCTGGAAACATGAAGCACAAAATGAGAAACAGAGATTGCAGTGTTTGTTTTACAGGGATGTTAATAAATAATCTGTTAAAACAAGGGGCATTGGCAAATCAGAAAGAATTTTATCTTGGGTATTTCACTGCTGCTGTATCTCGAACCAAACTGATGGCTGCAGCACGTATTCGGCTTAAAATATACAATTAGGAAACAGTAAATTAGGAAAGAAAAACTGCTGGTTAATAGTCCTGTTGGGGAATTACGTATATATTTTTTTGGCTTTTTGTATAACTGCAGTAATTTTGGACTGCAAGAATTTCGAACTATTACTCTGGAACAAAACGTAAATATTTTCACATCTCGTGTACAGGAAGATGCAGTAAGTCCATCAGAGCAGGCCTTACTGTCACATCAGTGGGGATAATTCACATCAACTGTGCAAGAGGGTATTCTGAAAAATCACCTACGGCATTAACCGTAACACGCTTGTTTGCCTTAGGCTGGGAACTGTTGGACTATTTATTACACGTTTCCATACCTACAAATCACGTAGGGATAAACAGTCCCAAGCAGAGCTTTAAGCACAGCGTCCTTCTCCCCCAGAGCCGGGCTGGAATGGTAGCCGGAGGTAATGCGGCAGGAGGCCGGGAAGAGAAGGGCAGAGCGCTCACCGTGCCCGGCCCGGCCGTACGGCCCCGCGGGGCCCCGCTCACGGCCCAAGGAGGAGCGGACGGCCCCGGGCGAGCCGGATCCGCTCCCCGGGGGGCGCCGCGGCCGCCGCCCGTGCCCTGCCCGTTCCCGTCCCCTCAGGCGCTGCCGGCCCGCGCGGCGCCCGCCGGGGGAGGGCAGGAAATGGCGCCGCTCCCCGCTGGCGCGCGGGCGCCTCATTGCCGCTGCACAAAATGGCGGCGGCCCCGCGCCCGGCACAGCCGCGACGCCATGAAGCTGCGGGGCGGGGCCGCGGGCGCGCGGCCAATGGGCACCGCCGCGCGGCCCGCAGGCGGCCAATGGCGGGCGGCGGCGGCGGCGGCGCGCGCGACTCGGCCAATGGGAGCGGCGGAGCCGGAGCTGCCGGGCCCCGCCCGCGGGGCGCGGGGCGGTGCCGGGCGGGCGGGCGGTGCCGAGCGGCCGTTTCCTGTCCTGGTGCATGGTGGTCGGACGGAGGAATTGTTGGAAAATTTCTCGGCGAGGTTCGTATATAAATGTGCTTTTACCCAGTGTGCCTTATGCTCCCTCCGCCATCTCCGGACGGGGCCGCCGCGCCGCGCCCGCCGCGCCCGCCGGCGGTGCTCGGGGAGGCGGGCAGGGGCAGCGGGGCGCGGGCGGCACCGACCCGAGCGGCAGAGCCGCGGTGATAAAGCCGCTCCGCTCCGCGGGGCCCGCCCGGCCCCTCCCCGCCCGCCGGGCCCGCGGGGGTCCCCCGGGCCGCCCCCCCGGGCCCGCTCGGCGCTGCGTCACGGGCGGGGGCGAGGGGGGCACGGGCCGGGGCGCTCCGGGCCCCGTGCCCGCCGTGCCTAAATCGGGGGGGCTTACATATTTTTACATTTTCCCCGTAGCTGGGTGTTTTGGGTTTGGTTTTTTTAAATTTTTGTTGTTTCTTTTTTCCTGTTTTTTAAAATATATGGGCGTTTGTTCTTATTATTTTTTCCAAACGTGCTATTTCCACGCCGTCGGCCGCAGAGCGGCATTAGAGCGGCGTTGGCCGGGGCTGGCCGGGCCCGCGCAGGCTCCGGAGGAAAATCCGCTGCTCCTGCCCGAGCCGCGGGGCTGCGGCGCGGCCTGGCCGCGCTCTCACGGCACGGAGAAGGGCCTGGCACCTCCCGGCCTTCTGAAATCCAGCTCTTTTACTGCATCTCGCTCACCTCGCCAAAATGCAAAAGCATTTTAACCTCTTTTTGTCTTTTTTTTTTTTTTATTTTTTTGTCTTTTTCTCTTTTTTTTTTGTTTGTCTTTGGGGTTTTTTTACTATTGTCGTTCCCTTCTTTTTTTTTGCCGGTAGAACTTCTAATAGAACGGGATAACGAGAAGCTGCTCCTCTAGAAAAATGGCCTGCAATAATGCAAAGATTTTTGTTTTGTTCTCTGATAAAGGCTTATTTGTGGTGCTTTTTCATCCACAAAAAATGATGTGACTTCCGTGCAAGTTTAGATTTTTTTGTCAATGCATGGCTGCGGTTGAACAGCTCTACTGAACTTTTAAAATTTTAAGGTTTCATTTTGAGCTATCAGAGAATTGTTTTTGCCATCATATGTAGAGCGATACCAGTATTTGTAAGGAATGTTATTTCTAGTCCAGTGACATAGGAGCTGCAACCTTATAGTCTTTCAAAGCAAACATTTCCTCTTGTTTTATTGAGATTCTCTTATCAAATGTCTATCAGCTATCTTTGCAGACTATATACCAGATATTTCTATTGTAGCATCTAAGTAATGGTACCTGAAAAATGAAGTCTTTAACTAGCAGTTTTTTAATATACCCATAGTAGATTGTTAGCTTTGTGCTTTTGCAATACAGCTTTAGAATGGCAGGGTACGATACAGCTGTGTTTTCATAGCTTATTTCTTTGTATTTCTGCATTAATGCCTTGAGCTTCAAGCTGTGTTTGTGTCAAAAGCGATTTGTCTGTTACACTGCAGAAAAGGAACCTCAGGAATATGTGGTCAAATAATAGATGATTGCTTTGGTAATGGATTGCAGTTTAAATGAGATGTAAAAATAAACATTTTGAACGAGTTTTGAGAAGTGTATTTCACATTGATTTAATAATTTACTTGAAGTGTTCTCGTTGTAATTGATATTTAATTTCTACTACCCTATCCGAGGAAGAGTAATTTTGCTGTATGTTAAAGGGTAATACAAAGCAAATACTTAAAATAGTGTAAAATGTACTTTAGGTAGAAAGTCACACTGACTTTACTCTGTCTTCGTTCTTTTGTAGCTTTTGATGTTTTTCTCAGAGGAAGGAAGGCACAGTGTTAAGTGATGAATGGTCCCTGGTAACGGGTGCACAAATTAGGATGTAAAATAAGTTTTTTTCTTTTAGAATACCTCCAGTTGTGTTCTGCTTCAGCTCAGGGAACATTTTGCTGTCCCGTACTGTCCAGGAGAAGGGAATTGTCAGGAGTTTGAGCAGCGGCCAGGTCCAAGTGCTGGCTGCTGCCTCTGGCTGCTCACCTGCAGCTCTGGGATGGGCACAGGGATAAGGATGAGGATTCCTGGATTTAGTTTATTCAGGATGGCTTAATTCACCCTACGGCATGTTGCTCTTGCCTTGCTATTGCATGTGAGTCTTCACCTTAAGAGTTTTGTGTTAACACTTGCTCAGCATAGGTGGAGTCTTTGAGAAGCACTATTACATTTTTGGGGGGTCGTTAGCAGGCGCCTGTGAAGCAAATTGTTTTCCTAAGGGCTTGGCTGAATTTGGATGGGTTTTTACACAGATAATCAGGGCAATTCGTCGAGTTTCAGGCCTTACAATGGCCAGAATGCAAATATTCATGAGGAGGGTGGGACGCATCTTGTGCTCTTTTAGTTACTCTTCTGTCTGCTTGTCGTGATACCTTCTTTCCTTTCTGTGCTTCCCGTGATACCTTCTGTAACTCCTGCAGCCTCTGACATGTGTGTACACACCACAGCACCCCGAGAACAGCCTTTCCTTGCCTCTCACTGACTTTTTTTTTTGCTCAGCATTAATTTGGGGCAGCTTGGTTTTTCATCTCCTCTGTGCAAGGAAATCAGTGCACCTGGTAAAGACAGCATGGGCTGGGTAGTCTGTTCCTGTGGCTTGTGTCACAAAAGATCCCAAAAGATGGGAGGAAGGTTTCTGCTTAGCTTATGGATCCCTAAGGTATACTGTGATCCAAACCAATAGATCCTCTTCTTGAAACCAGGAGTTCAGCTCTAAAGTGCAAATTGCTGTAACTTAAGGTCTGCATAGCTCTTGTTCTGAGCATGGAGTGAGGGGTCTCAGTGAGGTGTCTCTCCATGGGCACCATTTTTAGGGAGGAGGGGAAGGAAGCCTTATCACCCATCTCAGCACAGTGGGATTTATGGAGTTTTGCCTGTACCTAAGTGTAACTTCATCTGCCATTGGTTGTATTTACTTAAGGGAATATGATTTTGCTTCTCTCCCTCTGTACACCAGGGATCAGCAGTTTGAGCAGTTACTCAAAACCAAATTGGACTAAATTAGTAAATTCTTCCAGAGCCTTAGTCTGCTAAATTGTGCTGGGCTACGTGGCTGTTTTTTAATTGTGTAGTGGGATTGTACTTTGCTCCACCAAGATAACACTTGTTAAATAAATGAAATTTTCAGTTTTGAAGGCAATTTACAGTTCCAGCGGGTTTTGCAATTTTCAAGGTTGATATCAGAGTTACACTTAAAACTACGTAACACCACCTCCATCTGTATTTTACTGTCTGCAGAATGTTTCCCTCTGTATACATTTGAGTAGAAAATTGTTTTACCTGCTTAATACTCTTGGACTTCATTTCTGATGACCAATTTTTTTAGAATTGGAAGAAGGGTCTGTATTTGCAAGGTAGTTGGTTTGCTTATATTTTAAGTATATAGCTAACATGGTGATGCACAGAGTTTTGTAGGATGTGTTTCAAGTTCTGTTTATAATCTGGCTTTGACAATTCAGGCTGCCCCTTTAGTTCCTGAAATACAAGCCTGTGCTAAAGCACTGCCATTAACTGTCAGGGCTGATGGTGATACATCTGTAATACACTTATCAGATTGCTAATTAACTCACAGCCACACAAAACAACCCACTCAAAATTCCTCTTTTTGTTGGCAGTCTCAGTGGATTTGCAGGATTTGAAGGGCCATGGCCAGGATTCATTTGTTTTGGTCGTGTAAATAAGAGACTTTTGTGATTGCTTGACAGTTAAAAAGTTAGAAGTCTGTTTGGCATAAAAGTAAAACAACAGCAGATATAGGTCTCCATTTCTTTCGGATTTTTAGCCCTAAAGGATTCATCTAATCACCAGATGTTCCCAGTTTTACTTAAAACACTGATAGAAAATCAGATATTAAATCATAAACTGGAGGTTTTATGATTTAAGGGATAAGTAGCCCCATGAAGTGCTTCAGAAGTTAACTGTATATATTTTTTTTAGTGTGAATAGTCATTGCTGCTCATTTCTAGGAATGACTTAGATACAGCTGTGACATGGATTGGCTGGATGCCTTCTGCATATGTATTTTAGCTATATATACACTTGATGTAAAAACAGACCAAACAAAAACCAGTAATTTTAAATCAGACTGATTCATCTATTAAGTGTTTTAAATCTGTTTCCCTTCATACTTCCAGAATGAAAATCCATTTGGAATCATATGCTTTATCTCACTAACATGTGCTGTAAAATTACTTTAAAGTTTGGGTTTTTTCATCTTTATTAAGCATGTTCTAAGTATTTTCACAAAATCCCCTGACCTGCCATTCAGCTTTTTTCCCCTAAGTGTGCACATTATGATTAGTTACCCAAATTTTTTTTGACTATTAAAACACAAGTAACTGATTACCAGTCAGTCTGCAGTAAATAGATGGGTTTGAGGCCCTTTAGAAGGGAAGGTGTGCCTGAGCACTGCTAATACAAGTTTGGCCAGGAGAGAAGAAATGTATCCTGGCTGTGAACAAGAAATACC
The DNA here is from genome assembly GCF_001522545.3 of Parus major. Classification (NCBI taxonomy): domain Eukaryota; kingdom Metazoa; phylum Chordata; class Aves; order Passeriformes; family Paridae; genus Parus; species Parus major. The sequence goes on along the minus strand of NC_031774.1, from coordinate 4,782,593 downwards.
ACCTGCCTTGAGAGAAACTTGATGGGCTGTTTTGCTAGGCGAGTTCCACAGTTCATATGCAGTAGGTCTGCAAGGCATTCCTAATGATACAGGGGTGTTTCAGGCATGCTTGAATTTGGTGTTTGGGACAGACTATATGGGTGGCCCTTCCTCAAGCCAAACTGCTGCTGCTGCTGGGTACTGCTGCTGCTGCTAATAATAATAATAATAGCTGAGTCATTAGCGTGTTGCTCATTGACCAGCTGCATTAATATACTTTTTTGTATTTAATTAATATAAAAATATTGGAATCCTGGTGTGTGTACCTCTGCAAACACATGGATCTCAATTGCTTGTCAGCTTCCATGCAGAAAATTTGGAACTGGCTCTGTCAGAAGACTCCCAAATCTGTTTGAAACATCTGGCTTAGGCAGCCTGCTACCCTAGTGCACCCGGGGCAGATGTGGTCATGGAACTGGATGTTTGCTGTGACATTCTTGTCCCAGAGCTGCAGCAGGAGTTTAGCCCCCGTCAGCACTGCTGACAGCTCATATGCTGATGGAACTACTCTGGCCTCCTTTCATTAACCAGAAACTTCTTCTCTAATATCCTCAACAAATGTGTGAAGTTAGAAGTCATATTTGGAATCAGCCTGAGACTTCTCTATGTGTGTAGGACTTGTTGGTGGGTGGCTTTCTGAATCTTCCTGTGTTTAAATGCCATATCTTTGAAAAGAATAGAAACCTTTGCATTCCCACCGTGTGAAAATATGTACATACACATAATCTCATTAGTTAGAGTAAGGATTTGTAAATATTTATTTGTGCTGGTTAATCCTATTTTTGTAATTATCTGTAAAATGCAAACATTTATATCGGGCAATATTTCTAATACTCACAATTTGTAGATGGGATTTGCAGTGTGAGCTCTGTAGAAATGCCTTTTGGGGGAAAAAGACTGCTGGAACATGAATTTTTTCAGGCTAAATGCTGTTCCCACTGCTCACAGTGAAGTCAGACTGATACGTGGTTAAGGCAGTGATAAATTTGGTCTTGCATTTATTTTTCATTTCTGAAGAAATACCAAACACTGGAGGTGAATTAGTCTTGAACTGGATTATTATTAGGATGTATCTCTTGTGGAACAGAAAGGTTGAAATGCTGCAAAAAGAATAAAAAGAAGCCTTGAGTTTGCTTCACAGTGTGTATGTCATGCTTGTGCAGTTGACAGTGCTCTCTCATGCTTTGTCAGGTTTTTCTCCAAGACAAGACTTGGGGCATGTGGTTTATCATTCAGAGCACTTCCTTATCACATAGGAAATTAGAAAGTGATTGTGTGATTTGCTATTTAATTATCTGACTCCAACTGATATTACCAGAGTCTATGGAAGAAGTTTTTGTTCTGTATTTCAGCCTTGTTTCCATTTTATACTGTGAATGATTAATGTGGTATAAGTTGCTGTTTAATTATGTTTTGCCTGTTAAAAGAGACTAGAGAAAACACATTAAAAAGAAATTGAGATTTTGTGAGAAAGCACGTAGCAATTTAGAAGTGCTCAACATTAAGTAGTTGTAACAATTGTTCACTGAAAGTCACTCTGACAACAGCACAAACCCAGATTTTTCAGTTCAGTAAAGTCCTGGAAAAGGTAAGGGCTGTTGGTGAAGAAGGAAATCCACGTCTGCTGAAGTGTTTGATCAAAGCACCCACAGGATCTAGATTTAATTTCTGACCCTGTTACAGATTTCTGCTTAATACTGGAAAAGATTATCATGCAGCTACGTAGGGGAGCAGAAGTAACATTGTAAAAAGAGTCTTAGTTCTCCTGTGTCTATTTCTGAGCTTAAAGATGACAAATGACTTTATGTAATTAGTGAGGGAAGAAATGCTAAAAGTCCTCTTGGGTTGTCTGAAAAGACTTTGTGTGGAATACTCAGTTTTCCAGTCTGTCAGACTTCTTTTTGCACTGAGACTCAGAAGGTATGACACATATGAATTATCAATTGAAGTGTATTTAATCAGATTGTTAATTGTAGGTATTAATTTTGAGTTTTCACACATTTGTCATTCAGACTAGTTTTGTGAAATTACTGATAATTGCAATCATATCAGTTGTTAAGGACCCTAAGGTAAGCAGTATTAATTCAGATGAAACTCTAATTATGTTACACTGGGGATGTACTTGAATTGATTTTGGGATCCAGCTTTGTCAAACATGAGATTACAGTTTTCTAAAATTCCAAAATGCAAGTTTCACTATTGTGAGGCTATGTATTATTTGCCATCTTACGCTTCTTGATTGTTTTTTATTTGCTGTTTTAATAAGTTTTATAAAATTACAGTGGTTTTGTACATTATTTAGAAGTGTATTAAAAATAAAAGTGATGTTTTCTTTCAAAAGAAATAAATGTATATTATTTCAAACTTCTCAGTGCTGTCTGCATGAGGGGAGTGAACAATTACAAGGTTGCTGAACATCTGAAGTAGCTCTTTTTCCTGTCATTCTTTCCCAGTTTTTTCTGCACATTCTAAGTTTGTATTTTATAACAGTAAGTTTTCTTCTATGACTGCTATTACAAACTTTATTCCATTTCCTATTAATCATCTTCTAAGAATAATTTTTGTCTCTCTAAGGAGTTTCTGCTACTGTCAGTGCAGGATTTTTTTTTTTTCTCCATCAATACAGTGGTACAGTTATTCTTTAAAGGACAAATTGCTGCTGGAGTTCCCAAGTGCCCCAAACCCCCTTTCTGCTCCAGAGCAGCCATGCCATGCCCTCTACCATCTCTTCCCTTGCTTTTCAGTCGCCTTAATCCCACCTGGTGTTTTTCAGTTGCTTGATTCCTAGTTTTTAGTGGAGATTCCTGTTTCCAGTTGCGAGATTGAGTTTGCATAAAAACCTTTCTTCTAACATTGCATTTTTTCCCTGAAACAAGTGATAGCACCCAGAAGATTCTATTTGCTTAAGTGTTAGTGGAGGGAAAAGTACAAGAGGTGCTCTCTACATAGACAACTTAATGAATTCTTAATGAAAAATCTTTTGCTTTTAACCATCTTTTCCCCTCACCATATGCTTTTGCTTTCCAAGTGTTGAGAATTCAATGTGTGCCTGAGAGTATTTTTTTCTGTTCAGATTATTTGCAAGGGGTGGTGGTTTGTTTTGTTGTTTTTTTTTTAATAAGATTTGCACCTCTGTGCCCTGCTGGATGGCTGCTGAAGGTAGCGGTGTTAGAGGGGAGTGTCTGCCTGTGCTCAGACATTCTTTTCAGCCCAGAGATTTCCTGTAAATTTTTTTTGCATCAGGTTGATTTTTTGTGAGAAGTGTTTTAACCATCTAAAAGAATGGTGAGATTTTTCTCTGCATGGATACCATAGACATGTTTTGGTGACTAATCATTTCAGGAATGCAGGATACGTTACTGTCCTTGTGAAAGTCTGCCCAAATATCGTCATTGATGTGCCTTTCAAAATTGACAGTTGCAACTTGCGTATGATCTGTGAGGATTTGCGAGAGTTCACAAAGTCAAGTCTCGAGTTTTCACTTCAGTGAGTACTTCGTGACTGAGCCTGTAGCTGTCTTTTCTGTAAGACAGCTCTTGAGATGAAGCAGAATCCATGTGTCAATCTTGCCCAGCTGCTATGCAGGCCCCACCCCAGGGTTCCTGGCTTTTCCTAAAAATGGATGCTTTCAGCTGCTTTTAACTAATGAGCTGCAATATTTGAAGTGGGTAAAAGAAATCTTCTCTCCTAGGTTTTTACTGACAGAACTCCTGGCAGACAGGAGATTTAAAGAAAAAAACTTAGTGATGCAAGTGCAGAGGAGTAAAAGCAATGATGTGGATTTGGGAAAGAAACTGGTGAGATTCATACTGAAAGAATGATGGAGACAAATCTGGTGGAAGCTGAGGAGAAAACAGAAGAGAGTGACTGAAGTGGAGGCAAGGAAGAGATTTGAGTTTGATGAAAGCCAGCTGGTTTTGAAAAAGCAAAGCAAATTAAAAAATGTTAGAAGGGTAGATGATACACAAACAGTAAGGTGATGCTGCTGTAAATGTATACATTATTGAAATGATTATCAGAGAGCAGGTGAAGTTGGAAGGACTTTCAGAAGTTATCTGGTTCAGGCTTGAGCAAGGCAAGTCTCATTTGCCCAGGTTGTCCAGGGCTGTGTCAAGTTGCTTTGAACCTCTACAAGGATGAAGGGTCCATACCCTGTCTTGGCAATTCATTCCTGTATTTGACTGCTCTTATGCTGTAGCATCATTATTTCTGATAGATTGACCCTTTTCTCTGCAACACAGACCATTTCTACATCTTTGCTGCATCTTTCCAGCTCTGTCTGGCTAGTCAGTGTTCTCCACTGGGGAGAAAGAGGAGGGTCTGGAAGAGAGCAGCACATCCACTTTTGCCTGAGGGTTCTCTTCCCTGCACAGCAGAGTGACAGAGCAAAGCTGCTGTGTCCCTGCAGAGGAGTGAAAGCTGGGGGCTGGTGTATGGGAGGACTCCAGTGCTCCAGCCTCTTGTGGGGGATGTAGTTCCAAGGTGGGTCTGAACGTGAACTGTTCAGGAAGGGGATAGACAGTGGTGTGAGGGGGGCATAGGAAAGGCCAACAGCAAGAGAAGACCTGGGGACTAGTTGCAGAAGGAGTTGATGTGGGCATGGAAATATTTTACGTTATTCTTACAAGAAGGATGGGATTGTATCTGGGAAGAGGTAGATCCTGGAAATTTGGTGTTGTGATAGGACTGAAGAAGAAAATTGGTGCTTCAAGGAGGAGGGATGGAGCTGGGGGATAAGGAACTTAGTGGAAGGATGGAAGATTTGAGAAAAAGATATGCTGGAAGTGACCATTGCAAGGAGCTAGAATTGGGAGAAACAGACTGCATTGCTGCTGAGTTCTTGTGTGAGATTGTATGATTGTCCAGATCCTCTGGAACAGAAAGTTGTAGATGTTGTTGTGTGTGCAGTAGTTCCCTTCATTCCTTCTTCAGTGTGTGAGGGTTGATAGTCCTGCTACAGTAACAAACATTGTGAAACAATTTAAATACTGTTGCTCCTGCAGCCCTTGAATTTATCTGGCATTAGATTTCTTTTCCTTCCAAAGTAGCTGCTCACCCCTTAATTAGTGCTGCTCAGACTCTGAACTCTGCAGCTGTCTGCATGGACTGGCTCCCTCGCTGCCTCCCAAAGGTGAGAGAAGAGCCACGAGTTCTGGAGGAAGGCAGATGATACTAAAGTTGTTGTGCATCTTAGAAGATACTTTGTCTGAGAGGGGGAATACTTGTCAAGTAGACCCGAGCTGAAAGGCCTTTGAGGTGCAGCAGTCTGCTGGAATTGTTTCGGTCTCTAGTTCAAGTGGACACCTGTGGTTGTGAAGCTGTTCTCTGCTGTGTGAAATGGTGTAGCTGTTTTGCAGCCTGCTTCCAAGAGGTGTCCTGAAAACTGAGGGCATGGAAAATGCTGACAATACAGAGCTCTGTCAGTCAGAGGACAGCCAGCCTCTGGGGTACCACTAGCACATAATACCAGAATTTATTAATTTAACTTGCTACAAGACGGCAGGACCTCCAGGAGAGCAGCCCTTGAAAACTGGGCTGGATAAAACTCATTTTGCTACTAGTTTCTTTGGGTTTTGGGGTGGGGTTTTTTTCGGGGTTTTTTTTGTGTTTT